>NW_008603494.1:11278-68426 GCF_000691845.1 Merops nubicus | reverse complement strand
AGCAGGACAAACCTGATCCAGGTGAGACGTGAGGCAACTATTACACTTGAACTAAATTAGGTCAGGACACAAAATACAAAGTTGACAATGCCTTTGTCCTCTTATGTTGCTCTTGAGCCAACTGAGAAGAGAGATCTTATTAGCATAAAAGTCACCAGTGTAAAGTTAATTCTCCCAGTTTGGACTTTGTTTGAAACAAATTCTAACTGCAGTGTGGCTTTGTATTGGATCCATGCTTTATATCATGGAGTCCCATGATTTTTGACCTGGCACTAGGACTTTTTAGGATGGATTGACTATATCAAAATGCAACCCCAGATACTTTTTTGCTCAGGAGTAGTGCTGGGTTAAACAGCCCTTCCCTTCTGCTGCTTTATTCCCATAATCTTCACCTCCATCAGTGACATCATCCAATTCACTGCACAGCTACATCAAAGTTTTGTGCTGGGTTATGGATCAACATGGAGAAAGGGAATACAGCTGACTCTTCTGGCAACAAAACCAGTTCACGCCATTTTATGCCATTGATCCCACCAGAATTTTGGCTTGGCATCACCACAGTTTCAGCACAGCTGATTGAGATTGCACTTCAGTGCCATATGTTCTTCTGAAGTTTCTTTCTGCTCTCCCTTGTCTTACATTTGTGGCTGTGCATGTTTTGACCCCATTAGTCTCCAGTTGTATCAGTGAGATGATCCACATGGTCACATAATCTAAAAACGATGATGAAAGCAGTGAACTGTTCCTTCTGATGACTATGATCATAGACCAGCTTAACTCTGCCCATAATCCTGGAGAAACAAATTTCTTGCCACTGTTTTTCATCTTAATGTCACACGCAGTTCCTTTCCTTCTGATTTATAGATTCAGTTGTGTTACTTGCCCTCAATGTTACTGAACTGCTCTGTTCTTTCCACACCACTGAGACAACACTTACTGAGATCTTTGTGGATCCCAGTGGCAAACCTCCTACAATTTTGAATAATGCCTCTGTTTAAACTGCTACTATTGAAACATTGGAGTGTTGGTCTTTATTGATTTATATTCTCTTAATCTGTCTGCTTCTACAGTGAATCTAATTCCAGGGCACATAGTTCCTCACCTGTTTTCAAATAGCTTGAAGGCTTCAAGCAAAAGGCTCTTCTTGAAGGCTTGTTCTTTCACCCTCATCTTTCCCCTTTTATGCAAATTACTGCAATTCCCATTCTGTGCCAAAGATTTGAAAATGTATTTTCTTACGTTGACTCAGGAAAGCTCTTAATCCAGAACATATGTCCCACAGGACACAATTTCACATATGAACAAATTTCATGTGTTTTGGTTTAGTTTGGTTTGGGTTTTTTTACTGTGATATATGTTTATCGAGTTAATTAGATCATTAGCTTTATTGTAGTGATCTAAGGATATAAAGACAAAGTTACTTTGTCCTTCTGCTTCCAAAACTAGAAATCCTTGTTCCTCCTAGCTTTCCAACAACCCCTCTATTTTTAGGTTATATGTACTTGCTCTTGCTCCACCTGTGGTAGTCATCCAATTGTTCAATAAACTGATTCTACTCAACAATTAATCTAGCCTTTATCTTGAGTTTAGTTTTCTGCCAAGTTATTGAGTTGAATCAACTCAGGGAAGGGTTAAAAGAGTGCCAGAGCTAAAGGAAGGAGAGGGCACTAGAAAAGGGAGTGAAACCTTCCACCGAGACAGCAAAGTAAGCCATCCTATGTAACTTCAAGAAAGACAAGTTTTGTAGAGGGAGGAAAAATCTTTTACTACAGTAGCTGATACAGTTGCACAAAAGGAAACAAGCTGTTCCAAAAACTTACTAGCTACAGCTGGAGTAGCAGCCTCTCTAACATATTACCTCTTTCTGCAATTCTTGTTTCTTTTTCTGAACTGAAAACAAAACAAAAACAACCAACCAACCAAACAAAAAGCACAACTTCCTTTCCCTTGATCCCCTTATTCTCCACCAGTGTGGTTCATCTTGTTGGTGCTGGTAACGCTTTGCTTGAGGTGAGGCATACAACTTGAACTTTTTTGAATGTACTTTACTTCCAGATTGCAAGCAAGTATACTTTGTCCTTTTCCATCATTTCTCTTCCCTTCATAAAATTTGCCACTGGTACATTCAGTTCTGGAAATTAATTTTTCCTCTCTTCTTTCACTACTAACTACTAACTTCTTCTTTCTAAGATATTATGAAATGTGTGGAAAAGTGCGGAAGGCAAAGAAATTCTTATCACTGTTTATGTGTAAACAAAGGTAGCTTTGGCAGCAGTTCAAATCCTTCATTTACCCTCAGGTCAGCAAGATGAATAGGAGCTTTTAAGTGATTTTTTTCCATCTTTCATTCTGATTCTTTCCCTTGCTTACTCCTGTCCTTTGCTTTTATCAGTTCAGGTTTCACATCCTTGCACATTTTTCTGGGCTATCATCACCTTCACTGAAATGATTGCTCCCTAATTCTCCTCTCAAGGGACTGCTGTGCTGCCACTACCTTCATATCTTCTCTTTTTTTAACTCACTGCCAGAGTCTTCTACCTACCACATTTCATCTCTTCCCTTAATGGATTGGGACATCATCAGTTATGTTCTGTTTGCTACAGCAATTGTCAAGGAAGAGGAAGCATTTGGTTGCCCTCAGCTATGTCTGCAATACTGTGGTTATTTGCTATTCCAAGTACAGGGAGGTGATGATAACTGCTGGCACATGCTGGCTTGCTGTTGGTAACCACTAAATCCAAGCAGGCACTGAGTCGCCTTTCTACAACTACTTCTCACACAGGTTGTAGTATTATATCCCTGCCTCTGTCAGACATTCACTGAGTTACCGCAACCTCTGCTATTGTGTGTGACAAACATGGGTATTCCCAGGTGCTTGGCTGATGTTTGTCAGGTTGGACATCCTCTATTTGTTCGCAGGCACAGAGATGTTCTCTGCAAGCCCCTCTCCCCAGTCTAGCGCCATCAAGGGTCAGAGATCTTCACTGTCAGCGGCATAACTGGGGAAATACAGTTTTTACACTCAGCTGGGTGTCTGAGCAGAAACACTATTTCACTTTACCTGCTTTTTCCTTTAAGTAGATGTATTTCAAGAATGCTTTGGCAGAATACCAAACATTAGTTGTCTTTGTATACTTCTTACGGAAAACCTTTTGGAAATGCTTAAAAGAAGAATGCTCTCAAAGCTGTTCATTTAGAAGTCTTTGCATTTGGTTATCAATGAATCCCAGATTAAGCCAGAATTTGACACTGAAATTTTGTATATTAAAACTTATCACCAGATGCACTTCTGCAGAGAGAACAGACAGGCCTTGAAGATTTTCATGTTTGATTTTCATTATTTTCTTTGCCTTGAGTGAAAAAAAAAAAAACAAAAAAACAAAACAACCCGTACTGTGTGGATCCAGCAGACTCATGCAAGGATCTCACTCCTTTTCTGCTGTTCTAGTCTGTAGTTGTAGATGGAACACTGACTTTGAAATACAGTCCCATCGCTAAATTTTAGAAAGCAATGTGTGCATCTCAAAAACATACATAACACGTTGTGCGAGGTTTATTTTTGACATAGAATTCCGTTACCACTTTTTCAGTGTTTGACCTCCAAACAATAAAATCATAGAATCATAGATTGTTAGGGATTGGAAGGGACCTCTAGAGAGAACCTACTCCAACCCCCCTGCCAAAGCAGGATCACCTAGGGCAGGCCACACAAGAATGTGTCCAGGTGGGTTTTGGAAGCCTTTGAAAGAGAAGGAGACTCCACAACCTCTCTGGGCAGCTTGTTCCAGTGCTCCATCATTCTTGCAGTAAAGAAGTTTCTCCTCATGTTGAGATGGAAATTCCTATGTTCTAGCTTATACCCATTATTCCTTGTCCTATTACTGGACACCACCAAAAAGAGCCTGTCCTCTTCTTCTTGACACCCACTCCTCAGATATTTATAGATATTCATAAGATCCCCTCTCAGCCTTCTCTTCTCGAGACTAAAACAGTCCCAGTTATCTTAGTCTTTTTTCATATGAGAGTTGTTCAAATCTCTTAATCATCCTCTCTGTAGCTCTCTGTTGGACCCTCTCCAGTAGATCACTGTCCTTCTTGAACTGGGGAGCCCAAAACTGGATATAGTGTTCCAGGTGTGGTCTCACCAGAGTAGAGGGGGAAGAGAACCTCCCTAGACCTGCAGGACACACGTTGATTAATGTACCCCAGGATATCATTTGCCCTCTTGGCCACAAGGGTACATAGCTGTCCCATGGATAACTTACTGTCCACTAGGACTCCAAGGTCTTTCTCTGTGGAGCTGCTTTCCAGTAGAACAACCCCTAATCTGTACTGGTATCTGCAGTTATTCCTCCCCAGGTGCAGGACTCTACACTTGTCCTTATTGAACTTCCTGAGGTATGGGAATTTGCTGAGTGTGCACTCTACCCCCTCAGCCAGGTCGTTGATGAAGATGTTGAACAAAACTGGACCCAGTACTGATCCCTGGGGCACACCACTGGCCACAGGCCTCAAACTTGACTCTGTGCCACTGATCACAACCCTCTGAACTCTGCTGTTGAGCCCGTTATCAATCCACCTCACAGTCCAATCACCTTTCTCATATTTATTGAGTTTTCCTATGAGGATGTTATGTGAGACAATGTCGAAAGCTGTACTGAAGTCAATATATATGACATCCACTGCTCTGCCTTCATCTAGCCATGGTCATGCTGTCATGGAAGGATATCAGATTAGTCAAGCAAGATTTCCCCTTAGTAAATCCATGTTGGCTACTCCTGGTAATCTTTTCTTTCATGTGGTTAAAGGTGACCTCCAGAATGAGCTGTTCCATTGCCTTTCCAGGGATGGAGGTGAGGCTGACTGGTCTGTAGCTGCCTAGGTTATCCTTCTTGTCCCTTTTGAAGACTGGAGTGGCTTTTGCTTTCATATATTTTACGTATTTCAATTGTTTCATATAATTTTGAAACCTCTTGGCTTTCTATATATATGACGAAAATTTTCAGTAAAGATAAAGCTATAGAAATACAGATTTTCGTGGAAGAGGAAGAGTTATATATACTTTTCAGACAGCCTCGCATTAAAAATTTTGCTAAAATATCTGTCATTTCAGCCTCTTTTGAAAAGATTGTTATCAGTTAGGCACATTACTCAGCATTAGTAAGCTTGCAGGCTTCCAATCAAGAATCTACTAGTAAAAATGGAATTCAAATAATTTTCCGTCTGCTCCTTGTTATACTTTGTTAAATAGATTAAAAGACGTTATAATGTAGGTAGGATCTAAACACACAGAGTTGTGGAGTAAAATTATTAAGGAAAACAAAAGCTGAATGCCTCATTACTAATACATCAGTGCTCATGGCTGAAAGGAAGGCAATGGTATTCCAAGATGGCAGCGATTATGTCTGGGTAGATAGATGGGGATTTGCACTGTTGTGTGAACAATTCATGTGAAAGAAAAGCTGTCTGGTGCTTAGGCAATTCAAGTGGTTCAGAAGTTAAACTTTCTTAACATGAATACTTTGAAGAATTTCCTTCACTCCCAAATCTTATCACCTCAGATTTTACAGAACATTAACTCTAGAAAAGTTGCAATTTTATTGGCTGAGTAACATCGCCTGAAGCAAGAGATTCTCTTCCCTGCACAGTACCTCCAACTCAGGCAGGAAATTCAGAAGGTGAAACAAGAAGGGAAAAGGCTAATGTGATAGTTAAAATAAAAAAGACTACACTGTCCAGAGGCAAGCAGCAGCTGAGACCCACACTGCCATGGGACTGTAGCTCAGACAACATCCTAGAGGACTGAGCTAGGCCTGGGTGATGTTCAAACAAGCAAAAGGGAAGGATGATAGGAAGCACATCTGGGCTCAGAGAAGGACCAGGAGTTATTGATGGCAATAAGTAGCATATTGCCCTTGAGACAGAGGCTGGGGTCCTTGCTGTCAAGGAACCAAGATGCATCTACAACCTATATGACATAAAGCCACATGGCACAGCCAGTCCCATGCAGAGATGCAGAAAAAGTGGTAAGTGGTTAGGAGAAGCAATAGGTCTTCCCGTGGTGCTCCTTCCGAACTCAAACCCATACCTTTCAGCAGGTGGAGCCACAGCAGTAGGTTATAGCATGCCTGCCTGGCTGCAGAGCTGGCGCTCCTGTCAGGGAAGTGAGCTCTCTGACACCCTCAATTACTAAATAAAACCACGGTCCAAACAATCTGCTCTAAGGTTCACACTGGTCTTTTCTCCCAGTACATTTTATCCATAGGATTACGTTTTGTTCTAGTAAGCAATCACAACGCATAAAAAATGAAGCAATAGGAAGCATAATAATAAATAGCAATTAATACATCATTATAGGTTTGCTTTTCAAGATGGAAGGAAATGGAGAAAACAATAAATTTGATGTCAATGTCAGCAAAATTTCTGGATCCTGCTTTTTGGGTACTTAATCATCCTGCCATCCAGGCACTTTCATGGGAGTTTCAGCAGTGAAACTATCTAAGGAAAACTTTTTGTTCAAGCAGACCCCACAGACTACTGGCCTATTTTGTTGTTTGGTTTTTTTAAAAAAAAAAAAAAAAAAAAAAATTATCTTGATAAACACAGCACGGTAAACATAGTTGACATTGTGTTTTGTATTTCCCAAACATTTTTACAATTGAGATTTAAGTATTTAATTTAGACTTCATTAAACCATTATTATATATTAAACAAATAGGAACTACGTACTAAAATATATTTGCAGAGTATTATGGCTGTGCAAAGAGGTCCATATCAATTTCACAGTTGTGAATCTATTACATAACTTAATCCTTAGTGAATGTTTAATAATCAGTATTCAAATAACATACATTAACTGTCCTATTAAATCTAAATTAATTGTGGCTCAGGGAACATTAATTTAAAAGGTTACCTTTCTCCCTGCAGATCTGATCTTTGTTTCATATTTTTCCATTAAAATTAGTGTTAAAGACAGAGTAAATTTGTTTCATTTAGAATATAGTTACTAGGTGCTTTGAATACTTGTGAATCACGTTCTGCCAAGCTTCTCTGCTAATAGCGATATTACATATTCACTCTCATTTTCTTCCAGAGTAATTAGCATTACTTGGAGATAACAGAGTATCACATATTTGTTTAGGAAAAGTAATCCCTGTTGACTTGAAGGAACTGACATTCAGCAGTTCATTAAAATCAGTGAATCAAAATTTGTTAGTGAGATTTGCATGTTTTGAGTTTACAAAATGACCAACTCTCAGGAATGGATGTAAGACTGAAGATTTTTTATATACTTTTTTCCTTAAATGACTCAGAATAATCACAGAATTGATCTAAAAGTGACCGTATCCCTTGTAGTTCTCTGTATAACAGATGTGAGAAGCTGCAGTAATGCTGGATTTAGGTCTTGGATTCTGTTACTTGATGAAGACTGCACAGCCATGAGCAATAACTGGCATCAAAGTGTTTTGATACGAAAAATGAGATATTTTGTTGGAGAAAAGAACAAGATTCCTTGAAATTAATGCCAGAAGAAAGCATTGAATCATATAATCTAACATATACTATATGAAGCCATCAAAAGCCCTTATTGACCTCAGTAAATTGTACCTGATTCAAGCTCATATATTCAAGGTATTTCTGAGAGCATCCAGAGCCAGAGAATTCATTGCTTCTTTTAGTAATCTGTTCCAAATAACCATTCCCCTTCAGTATCTAATTGTCAGGATTGTGTCTTTACACCGTAATCATATCACCTCTCAGACCTTTCAAAGCCAAACAATCTTTGTCATACAGAAGTCTTCCCAGCACTTCTGTTGATCATTTCTTCACTCTCTCCATTTTCTCAACGCACATAAAAAATGTAACTATATAATGTCATATAACTTCTTTGTTCCTACTTACCATTATTTTCAATGGCTGTGTTTTGGTTTCTGCCACTGCACCTTGAGAGTCTGTGTTCAGGATCCCACTGAGCAGTCTGTTGATTTGTAGATCTACCTTGTGTTCTTTGTCCTAGCTGGATAACATGCCTAGATATACTCACGTATGTGACATTATGAAGATGCATAGGAGGTTTTTAAATACAAGCAGTACAGCAGGCTGCTCTCTATATTCTGTTTAGTTTTGAGTTAAAGTCCCCATGTTTCTGAAATGAAACTTTTGATGTTTTACTGATAGACCTATTACATTGATGCTATAATAACAGCTAACATCCAAACCACAAGCACAGCAGAACAGTGTTCTGCCTCGTTTTTCCCAAACCATTCCCATTGAAACCTGCAATTTTAAAATTGGAATCATAGTGTAGTTTAGATTGGAAGGGACCTCTTTATGTCGTCGGGTTCAGCTCCAGCTCTGAGCAGGGCCAACTTCTATGTTAGACAGGCTTGCCCTGGGCCTTACCTATTTCTGTACAAGTTCTTATCCAAGCTCCATGTAAGTTGCTGTGCTACAGTCCTTGGGGATCGCTATTATTACCCCATATATATTACCCATCACTGTCATGCAGTGTAATTTATTTCCAGGAATGAAACGAAAGTGCTGGATAGTACCAGAACTGAGTTTCTCATGAGACACACTAGAAACATCTCAGTGTAAGGAATTTTTAAATGTATTGTTTATTGAAGGCTTAACCTGAAGAACATGTATCCTATTGTTAACATATAGTACCAATTTCTTTTAAACCAGAATGCCCTTTTGAATGGTGTTATACCACTCAGAGAAATACATCTAGGAAGTTACCTCAATCATTCAAACTTTGTGTCAGGAAAGAATGAGCTCAAATATATTTCAGAGGTATATTTTAAAACAAACAAACACCCAAACCAAACCCCCCAAAAAAACCCACAAAAATACTAATTTATAACTTTTACCTGTCGATCAGATAAATTATGTGTTGAGTTTTGCTATACTTTCCCAGGTTAAAAGTTCATACATGTCATTATTCTTTGTATACTGGCACAACAGTAATACTGCTTCTGTTCTCTGGAATTCATTTAGCTTTACAAGACATATTAAATTGAACATCTCTCAGTAGAAGAGATGCTTAGCAGACTTTCCTTGGAGTCTCAGCCGCAAGTTAATTGAGCACTGAAAAAAAAAAAAAAAAAAAGTGTGCTTTATAGATGTTGTATGACATTCTCCATGGCCACAGCAAGGAGACAAAATAAAATGTTAAATCTTTTACAAGGTACAAGACTTCCAAATATGAAATATGTAATTTTCAACTGTATTTTCTTCACTCCTGTGCAGACCTGTTCAGTTTGTCCACTAGTTCTTATTTTGTAGCATCTTGCATCTGGGCTGCGTTCTCATGAGTTTGCAATGCCGTGTTGTAGTTTTTTTACCACTCTAACACTGCATGCCAGATGTGTCAACTACCTACCTGTCATTGGAAGGCAAAGTCACAGAACAGGATGGAGGGTGGCATGATATGCTGGTCAGGAGAGCAGTCAAAGCATTGCTGTTGAAAAGCACACTCCTGAAGTGCAGGTTAGCATTGAGCCTTTCTGGCCAGGTTCACGTGTTGCATAGAACCTTATTAGAATTTGAGTCTGTATTTGCTGCAGACATAAACCACTGTTGATTACTCTGTCACAGCTCCTTCTAGGGTCTTGATCATCATATGCTCTCCCTCTCACAAAAGCTGAATATTGAGGGAGGTGATGGTAGTCATTGTCACGAAGCAGTGCAAGCCTCAAAGTCTTGTCCAGTCTGAGAAATCAGAGAGTGTTTAAAAAAGGTTAAACTGTGTTAGCTAAAGAAATAATATAGGCAGATTTACTCATTGTTACATTGCCCATCTGTTTTTGGATGACCATTGAGTTTAAAGGTCAAGATCCAAAAATTTGATGAGATTTAAGTAATAAATGTCTTTGTGAGTTAGTTGTCAGGTACTTAAGAACCAGATATTTTGTGTTTCTTTTCACTTTTCAAATAGTGCTGGTTTTCTTTATCTTAATAGGACTAAATTTTTGCATCTCATACAAAGACAGACATTACATCGTTTCTAGCACTTGCCATCTATTTCTTACTGTTCTGCCTTAACACTGACGTTGTAGCCCTAGGTCTAGTTTGGCAGGAGCAGTGATCTTTAATCTCACCTGGTTCATAATCCAAAAATACTGAACAAAGAACAGTGCCATTGTTTTACTTTACTGTCCCTTTCACCCTGAAGAAACACACACTTAGTGAAAACAAGACATACAGGCAACAAGAGAGAGTATGCTCTTGTGAGCCAAAGGTGGAAACCAGTTATCTAGTCCAGTTTAAGCAGAACTTTCTCCTTTGCCCAGTAAAGTCATTTGTTGACCAAACTAGGTTTTATTACTCAAGTGTTACTGTTCACTGCTTAGTTTAATATCTATCTCCATTTCTTTGCCTCTAGAAACCAAGGGGAGGCTAAAATTATATTACAATATAGAAGAAGAGAATGAATAAGGATCGAGGAAAGATGAATTATAGGCCACTAAATTTAACTTCAATACCTGACAAATAACTAGAACAATTAACAAAGCAAGAGCAATCAGTGTGTAAACAGCTTGAAGAAAATACAGTGATAAATCAGTAACACATTTGTAAAAAGCACAAATCAAGTGAAACTGAACTAATTGGTTTCTTTGGTGGAATAATGAATGTGTAAAGCAAAAGTTGTAGAGAATTTCTTAATATTAGTAAGACACTGCTACTCATTGCACATGACATTCTCAGAAAGAAGCTAAATAAAGTTGGATTAAATGGAACCAGCATAAAATAAATACACAGGTAAATAAATCAAACACTGAGAAACATTATGAACATAAGAGATGGCAACTGGGAGGAGATAAAAAACACTCTAGATGATCAAGCATCTTACATAGCTCAATTTAGATGTGAAGGAGTTTTGTTTGCTTTTTTTTAAAGACCAAAAAAAAACCCCATAAAACATCATCTAGTGTAAGTAACACCTAAATAAAGAAACTGAGCAGACCAGCAAAAATGACAGCCAGTTTGGTTGTATGCCAGCACCAGAACAGCTTACATCAGCATAATTTTCCTGCTACACAGCTGAGTTTCTTTATTTAGATGTATTAAATACTCCAAAGCATATCTAAATAGAGCTTTGATTACTGCAGGATTATCTCAAATTTATTTATTGATGTTGATTCTGTTGACTGCTATTTCTGTCCATTCATCTAAAAACTGCACAATTCATGAGATGTTTATACCTTTTTGTTGTGACTGAGAAAAGATGTCTGGTGGTATCACATGTCTCTGGGAACTTTTGCTTTGTTTTCTTTAAAAAGCTAATAAGATTCTTACGATGATCTATTTGTTTTTAACAGAGCATATAGGCATGCTACAGGCAGGCATGGCTAGCTTTGTGTTTTGACATCTAAGAGAATATTTTAGATTTTAATAATACAGAACAAAAACTTGTTCTTTTCCCAAAAGCTGATGTGACAAGAGAGAACAGGTGATGGAGACTTGGGAACCCAAGATATCAATGAAAAGTTTTCTGTAAGACTTAATAGACAGCAATTGTAGCAAGAACATCAGCTGCCTCATCATTGTCAAGATTTTTCATAGTTCTTAAAGGAAAGGAACATTTTTAGAAGTTTTAAAGGAGGATTTTCAGGTTGATTTGCTGATTCTTATGACAACCTTCCCAAGTGAATGGAGAGTGAGAAAATCAAATCATAAAATCATAGAATGATTTGTGTTGGAAGGGACCTTAGAGATCATCTAGTTCTAACTCCTCTGCCATGAATGTGAGAGTAAAAGACAACAAACATATTTTAGATATTAGAATAAAAAATACAGTGTTGAAGGGAGACATCAGTTGTAGAAAAAGATTTAAATGCAGAGCACAGTGAATAAGCAAATGCAATTAACAAAGTGTTTTACACAAGAAAAATCAAATACCATTAATTGTTAAACACTTGATTTTGTCCGTCCATACATAGTGCAGTAGTGTTTATTTTGAAGTATAAAGAATAGAACCAGTAAGATACAGGCAACAAATAAAATCCTAGACAGTAAAACTTCTGCCACAGTCATTTCTGCACCCATAATTTAGTCCAGATTGTATTAAAGTTGAAATATTGCAAAATTGCTTCTGACTTGCCCAGTAGTGGCTTTGCAGTCATAAGTGGTGTGCCTTCTAATTTCAGCCAAGTACCACATGACTTCAATAGTTAATTTTAAAAAGGGCAAGGATACAACATCATTAGATAGACTGAGGTAACAAAGTTGGGAGCTTATATTTAAAATGTTAGAAAAATACTGCATTGAGTTTTTTCAGGGATAGTAACACACGTAAAGCTGGAAAGACTAAGGTAATTCTGTTCTCCATAATGAATGCTACCTCAAATGTGCATACTAGTACAATTGCAATATTATCTTAAGGCAAATTTAAGAATTCCAAATGTAATAAAAATGAATGGGTTTAGTTTTTTTCCCTTATAACTCAGTTCCTAGATAGGCACGTTCACTTCACAGAAAAGAATGACAGCAATGCTTAATAGCCTACAAACATACATTGGATTGCAAATACTGCTTGCTGAGAACAAAATAAAGAATACAGACAAATTATGATGGGGAAATTTTGTTTGCAAAGAGCAGCCTAGAGAGCAAACAAGAATGACTGTGGAGCTGCTCTTTCTGGAGACCCACATGGCTAGAGGTCATGCTGCAAGTGTCAAATCAGAAGCTATGAGATATGTCAAATTAGTTTCACCGGGCAGTAAAGGCATTGTAAAACTTCAGCTTCCAATCCAGAGACTACCATGATTTTTGAATACTCTGCTACTTAGGAAGCCCACATGCACTGGTACCTCTTTCTGAGGAAGTCATGTGCCAGGCACTTTTTGAAAAAGTTGCTGGAAATAGTACACCCTATCTAATTTCTCCATTTTTACATTCCCAGATAAGTGCCAACCTATTTTAAACAGTGGTGTTTTGAAGCAATACAGTGAAGAGTATGGAGGGTTATATGGACCCTAATGTTTGCTATTCTTCCTTGTAAGTTTTAAGACATTTAAGTACTTAACTTTTTACTGTAGAAATAAAATATTTTGTTAAAGTATACCTAAACAGATTTATTAATAAGTAACCATACTTTCCCTTAAAAATCCCCACAATATCTCATTTAGGGAGGTCTGATCAGAGCTTATAGCTCAAAATGCATTTTTAGGAATGTTTCCTAGAAGATGTAGAAGGGACATTTTTTCCCTTTTACTTGAGAATCTGCAGTATAAACATGTATGTACAAACACACACAGATAAATAGTTCTCAAAGAGTTTCACAGGGTTTTTCAGATCTACCCCATAAAAATGCATTTGGGTACATGAACATAAGTAAGATAAAATATGTGAAGTTAGTTATACATGTCCTTTCTGAATGCTTCCAGGAAACAAAAAAACCAAACAAAAACAACCATAAACCCAAACCCAACCAACCAACAACAGCAAAACACAAACAAGCCAAACAAACAAAAAAACCCCACTACAACCCAGCAGTAACTGTATAAGGCCATGGGGTTGTGTCATACTCTGAAGGTGAAGAAATTTGAATTATAGCTGTATATGAAATTTTAATCTCAAATGCTTATTGCTCATAATTACTTCTACTATTTTCCAAGTGCCAATCTACAATAAGAAACTGAAAAGCCAAAACTTGGAATATTTTAAAGTGAACTATTAGCATAATTTCTTTTCAAAGACGCACGTCCTGCAGATCTCTACCAACAATTTTTTCCATCAAAGTGTTACAGCTTCCTATGAGGTGGAGCAGAGAGCACCATGCCGTGGTCTACTACCCAATGGTCTAAATGAAGAATCAAAGACAATATCTGAGTATTACTAGGTGGCAGGAACAGGAAGATTTTAAACAGGCAGAGTTGCATTACTGGATAACAATTAGCCAAGGGAAATAGTACAATATGCGTTATCTCAGTTTCATTGACTATAGTCAATCTAATTGCCATTTGCAATCTGAAAGAAAACATTTTTAACATAGCTATTATTCAATCCTCTTGTGGGACATATTTCCACGATGTGCGATGCTCTCAAGGCATCTATGCTGCACTCAAAAAAATAAAACCCTAGAAAACTGGTGCTTGCAGATACTGGCTGTAGCAGAGGCAACCTGTAACACAGCTGTGGATAACCATATGGCTATGGCAGCACCAAGATCAGTGCGAGCTTACCATCCAAATATTTATGTGAATCTTTAGTAGATTGATAAATACAATTGTCAACACAGTAACAGTGCTAACAGCACTTAAATTAGTTAGCTGATACTAACCTCTGTAAGCACACAGAGCTTCCTTCATTACAGCGTAAATTTACTGTCAGAAGGAGGAGCATCACTCCTGACTTGCTGTTGAGATTCCCTGTTTCCCTGAAGTGGCTTTTTGTTCAGCTACTGGCTTTGCCTATTATTACACAGACCAAAGAGACTTAATTACATGCAATTCTCAACTTTGGCCCACAGTGCCTAAGCCTTCTCCAACCATCAGTTTAGCCTGAAAGTTCATTTGCTCACTGGAGGTTCATGTGCCTTCTTCTGAAGAATCTTGTGCTGATCACCGCCACATACAGAATACTCACATAGGTGCATGCGCTGTATCCAGTCCAGTGTATCACCCCTTATAATCCTAGCTGATTAACAGGTTCCACTGAAAAAGTGCTAGTAGTGAAAATCCTAAAAGAGATGGGAAGTTGAGATGACCTTCTCAGGCCATGGTAGCAGGCATAGGGAGGCAAAGCTGCATGAATTACAACTAATTTATTCATGATGCAGGAAAGAAATAGGATTGAAGATGCCTAAAAATACTGCTGCTTTTGATAAATTAAATTATCCTATACTAGTATTCTAGGACCTAGTCATATGTTTTAACATAGCATTACTTTGTCTGTGTAATTAACAGCAGCATGCTAACATAGGTATGCCCATCTGAATTTCATGTGGGTCTCCAATTGCAATAACACCCTTGTAAACCAATATTTCAATTTTACCAGGCTTACCCACTTTTCTCACAAGAAAAAGCCCTTTGTAATCCACTGTGGAACGATGACCATGGCTCTTAATTTTTCTAATATCAACAGTAGCTCCTCCCACAAGATTTTTCACAATCTTGTGAAAGCTGAGTTCACCAAATGCTCACCCTCTTCCTTTCTCCATACCTTACCACACCAGTTTGAGGTGCAGTCAGATTTTATCTGACTCTCACCAGACAGGAATCTTAGTGTTCATATCGTTTTGTTTTTACTAAGAGCATAACTGTATCTAATCCACTTCATGTTGAATGACCTAATCCTTTGTGATTTTGGAGCTGGGTAAAAGAGCTGTAAGTATTAGCAAGTATATATTTCTGGCTTAAAATGGCTGAAATGCTTGAGCTGAGATTCTGTACATCTGCCTTGCATAGGTAGCATTTGTCAATAGAAGACCCTCATCTTCAGCATTTGTGCCCCAGATAGTCTGGCAAGTCATTGTACTCATATCTTCAGAGTATGCTCCTATTTTCCTAGGCTCTTTTCTGAATAGAGTATGTACTGTCAGGAGAACAATTCTTTCTGCATAAACAATGCCCATGTTGAGGACTGTATTGTTTATAAAACTCACCTGTTTTATAGTCAAGCAGTATATTATATAAATGTGAAAATAAAATGCTTATTTTAAGGTCTTAAAGATGCATAGCTGAAGACCTCCTTCCTCTCCTAAATGCAAATGCTATTAAAATCACTTTTTCAGCAATTAAAGAGCATTAGGTAGACTCTCAGTTAAGATAAATTTACCTCAAAAATATATTCATCACTCTCTTCAAAAGTAAAGCCCCAAAGCAAAATGCACATAGTTGCCAGCAGCTTTAGCTAAAGCTAAAATTAGCCATGCTGATTAAGTGGATTTTACGTAACCTTAGCTATTAATCCTTCATATTGGTCTGCTTTTCTTTGAAAAATCTTGAACCACCAATAACCTAAAGGTTTATAGAGTCACTTTTTAATACTACTTAGTTAAGATTTAATCCTTTGTATAACAGTTAACATTGGCACCATCTTTTTATAGCCCAAGATTTCTAGCATGCACTTGCTGAACAAAACAGACATTTCCAATTCCAGGGAAATAATGGCAACATGCATAGAGCAGAAGAACTTTGATATAAAGAGTTTTAAAATGTACTTAGAAGAGATAAAGTGGAACTAACAGTAAATTAATCTCTCAGTTTTCACTTTTTCCTTAAATAGTGTTCTTTTCATGCTTAATTCTCTCCCCTTCCATTTTCTTTAAACCAGGTCCTTATTTTCTAATAGCTAGATTGCCTCCCATCTTACCTGGCTAAGCAAGGCATAAATTACATTTTTCAGTAAGACCAATAGGGAATTTGTCTCCATGTCTCTTTTTGAAAGCTGCCCCTGTTTCATAGATACTTTCTCTGAAAAGGCAAGATAATATTGAGTCTCGGATCATTCTGTTGCTCTCAGAGTGAAATTAAATTGCCACCTTTAAAAGCTGAAATAATTCCTTCTCTCAGATTAGGACAAGGAGGAAAGAGGTAGGTTGCTCTTTGTGAAGCAGTTCCTCATTGCAAACTTGGCTTTTGTTTAGGGCTGATCCTGCTAACAGAGGGTGCTCTCCCTGAGGGTTTATCTAACACATTTTGCTTCAGATTTGCTTGAGGCTAAGAGTGCAAATATTGTTAGTTACCCAAGCCCAGCCGACACCTGGAAGCTCATTAGTTTGCCATAATTCCTTTGTGTGCCCCAGTCCTGCCTCAGCATTTCATAGCATTTGCTCATCTGCCTTTTTTTACAAAAAGTAATCAACCTTCAGATTTTGTAATAATTGGCATTTTCTGATATTTTTTTAGCACAAATAATTCAAAGAGGGTTTGGCAGCCTCAGTGACCCTGCTTCCTTCACTTTAGAAATAATTAACAGAAATTTAAAAAATGAGCAGTTTTAGGTAGCTGGTAATTACAGTTCACATCTCTGTTTCACCAAACATTCTTTAAAAAATCAGTTATAAGGCAAATGATTAATTAATTGAGCACTGAACATTTTTACTCTTTTATATCAGTTAGGTTTTTTTCTTCTGTTTTCAAGAATTAATTCATTAAATGTTCTAAACATTACTTCATCAGCAGTAAACCCAGAGCAGCTGACAGTTGTGTTTCGTTTATATATTTGATCAATACAACCAGCTGAAAATTTCAGATCATTGATCATGTCATGTACTGCTGAGTAATTGGCCAGTAAAACTGGATGTTTGGAAACTGGTGACTTAGTGGTTCAAAGGTCAGTACAGTAAGAAACTGAAGCTGGCTAAAGCAGACTTTCTTTTCCTCTTTGTCTTTTTCTTCAGTAGGTAGTCTTCTGGATGATCCCTGATTTTATCTCCAGTCTTCGTGATGTTTTTCCTCTTTATTAATGACAGATTGTTGTTCCATAGATCACCTTACTCCACTGTTTGTACTGCATTGTAAAAGTACCAGCAACGATATTCCAGATGGAAAGCATAGTTACATTTATACTTTGCTTAATATTTTCTTTCTGTCCTTTTCATTTATTTATGACTTTGTCAAGGTTTCACCTTCATGGCTGAAGTTTCTCAGATATGATGATTGACCAAAAGTCAATTTTATCCTTGATCACTTATTAAATTTTATTTTAAAAAACCCAGTATTACATCCAGCTTTGTGACCCTAAGTTATGTAGCAGTTGCTTTTTCTTACATGAATGGTTGTGGATTTTTTCGTACTGAGATTTAAGCAACACAAATCCAAAGATTTTTAATTTTGTCTCAGATAACATGTAGTATAAACATCTTCATTTTGGTGCTTTATTACCAGTCTATTCCTATTTGATAGAGTTATACAGATTATCCAAGCTATGTTTCTCTTTCATTAAAAAAGGTATGGTCCCAGGTATGGGCCTTGTGTGGAAAGAAACAGAACTTTAAGAAACAGATTAAATTTTGAGATTGCCAGTCTTTGGAAACTTGAATTATTTCCTCTCCTCTGGGTGAGGTTCTTGTCTCAGAATAAGTGCACACAAACATCTCACTAAATGATGCAGTAACTTTGCATGGGAAACTGGCACACAGGAGAGGCTCCACAATGGACAAAGAATCATAAGGAGATGTAGTACCTCAAGGAGTGAGTGGGACTAGTGAACTCATGGGAGGTTACAGGTATTGGATGCTGTGAGTGGGGTAATGGCATTACTCCATAGACTACCTTGAATTAGGTTCAAACAGCCAAATAATTTTTTGGCTATTTTCAGCTTTCAAAAAACCTTTCCTTCACTCGTTATAGTGATGAATACCTACACTATATATGCACAAACATAGTTTGAGGAGAGTTGATATTCAAGTTTTAATGATTGTTAAGAGGATAAATTTTAAAGTGCTATGTGGGCAATGACAAAGATAAACCACAATGGAAAAGCGTAACAGTTTGTTGATGCTGTCCAATGAAAAAAGCTATAGTTTGCAGATAGATTTGACACATCAGTTAAAATTCTAGTCCTGCAGTCAAATACTTATCCACTCTCTTAGTAGATTGTGATCACAATTTGCTTCAAAAGCAGTTATAATTATGTCTTTTTAGAAAATCACCTCTTTCTTTTATAGATTCACAGGAGAAATTTGAATGATAAAAAGGTAATCTTTAATGTCATTACAGTGTTTGTGTTTGAAATGGTTGTATATCGAACACAAGCCTTTAAGATTTCCTTCTCCACAGGTGCTCAGGTTCTGTAGCATTGACTTTAATAAGCAACCTTTCATCTTTTAAACTTTTAAAATACAAAGTAAATTTAGTGCAGGGAACTTACTGTTGCAAAGTTATGGATGAAAAGATATGTTTCAGCATCCACTCTGCAATACATACAGGTTACTGCATACAAAATATTCAAAAGAACAGAGATGGAATATGTGATTTTGAGTTCCAGGTCCTCTTTCTGCCATTTTAATATTTGAGTTATACAGCTCTGTTAATGTCAGTTTTTGAGAGAATATATGAAGTTTCAACTTGTGTTAAGCATTTCTACAGACATGCTTTCCAGAACAAAGCAGCGCTGTGAACTTACTTTCTATACATATATAAATACAAAAGACAATTAAAGCTAACAAAAACCTTCTAGCTTTCCATTTTTATAATTGTGTATTGTAAAGCAAAACATCTATATGCATATTTTCCTAACTCTTCAGAAATGTACTCAGTGCCAGATAATTCTGCAGTAGATGTGGGAAGGTATAGGTAGGTATTGTCCCCTGAAAAGGACATTTACCTGATGAAAGATCTAAATGTGTTCCTAATCCTCATATTTATCTTTTGTATTGCTTTTGAGAAATCATTTCTCTTTTCTCTAGGGACTCTATTCTCCTGTATAGTGTCTTTTCAGGGACAGAGAAAGATCTATGCATAACAGCACTGGAATCTTTTTGCACTGGAATACTTACTGCATTGTGGCAGGAAACAATTAGTATCAGTTAATTTCCTACTTATTGTGTTCCCTTTCCATTGTTCCACCTGTGAATTCTTCTAATTTGAAAACTCAGCACAGTCAGTGGGGGAAAAAAAAAAAAAAGTTAAAAAAAAGTCAGTTTTGTTAAAAACCAATGCCTAGAAAAATTAATGGTTTTAGAGAGTTTCATGCAAATAACTGGGTATTGCCAAAACCAGAAGTTACACTAATCACTAGATCTTCTTTTAAGAAAATATTCACAGCATGCTTTGTCATGCTGACTTTCTCATCAAACTTTCCTAGGAGAACAAAGGTTTTGTTTTGCTTATATCTTCTTGAATAGCAAAGGTATGCTTAAGGCACTAATCCAGCTGTATAACAATTGCAAGCTTTATAACCAATAGCACATGACAGAGCATGCTGAGAGATACACATCTTGGGTCTAGTTCTAGGCACCAGTCCAAGACTCTGCTGTAACTGCAAGAGAAATACAGAGCCTGCAGTCTTTAGAAAGTCCTTAGAAATCTTATATATAGCACCTGTTAATGATGAGTTGGCTAATCTTGACTGAGAGAGGGAGAGTGGAAAAAAAATCAAAATCCCAATCCCTATGGCAATTCTTATATAACATCCCATTGCCACAGTGAACGTTCAGCCATGCTGGAAGGAGACAAAGAAAATAGCTTTTAAAATATCAGTTGCAGTTATATGAAAAAAAGACATTTTGATGGATGAAAAGATTTGGGTACCATTCATGTGTTAAATTTTCTTTTACTTTTATTCAGGTTGATTAATTGGTTTATTTTGGTGAAAGATAAGACCTGGTCCAACTTCCAATGACTTTAATGGAAAGCTTGCATTGATTTTGTTTGTAGAGGTTGTGTCCATACAGAGTCCAAAATGTGAATCTCTTTGTATTCTACTAGTTGTAAGTGTGATAAAATTTACATTTTTCCACTGGACTCTGAGGAATTCCACATTCATACTCTTAAAAGTGAGAAAACAGTGAATATGAGTTTTAAAAGCTGAGATTATTTTGACTTTTAAAATTGCTGTTTCTAATATTGCCTTTTTGGTCCTGGTATGGATCAGAACTGTCTGAAATATGAGATTTTTGCAGAAAGAAAACAAGATAGCTTTAGCATCTCTAGACATTGAAGGAGCAAATTAAAATTGGGACACCAATGATGCAGGCTTGTCAGCATACCACTCTTGCCCTGTCTGATAAGATTCATTAAAGTTTAAACCCAGTATAGGCCTTGGAAGAAATACGCTTTACATAAACTCAGTGGAGAACTTGTTAGAATTTTTTTTTGTGTACCCTGCCAAAAATTCAGTCTGCTTTGAGAACTCTTTAGCCCCTCTCAGGTTCTTTGCATTAACTGGATTGAGTTGTTCCTACAGAGATGGAGCAGGGTCCATGCTAAAGTTCAAAGGCCAAACAGAACTTTCCCTGCCATTTTCCTACTGCTGCCAAACATTGTGTTTTGCCTTTTGTTTCATTTTGTTTTGTTTTTAATAGATGCTAAGATCAGGAATGAAGACCAGAAGCAGAGTATAAAAATAATTTAAAATCAGTAGAACACACTCCACTGAAGAACTTGGAACTCAACATAAAGGTACTCAGTCTCTGGCAAGGAAAACAAGTAACAGAAACCAAGGACAAGCTGTAGTAATAGGGCACATAAAAAGTAACAGCTAACAGCTTTCTATTGCTACAGCTTCCTGACTTGGCTCCTACTGAGAGGAAAATGATGTGAGCAGCAGCACCACAAGTGCAATTTTTAAATACATTTAATAAGCTGCTACATATATTCTGCTAAAATAATGGTAATTTACAGAATCTGCTTTTGAAAGGCTAGAAAATAAAAGTTTGCCTTTGTGTTCCCCCCTCCCAATCTATGTCATAGATCATGATGTAGTCTCTTACCTACATGAGCACCCACTGTTTTTCTACAGGCCTCCATGGGAATGTAAGGAACCGGAAACATTTCTAAAATCTTTGTATATATCTGTTCACCCTACATTCACAGCCTCACACCTTTGACTATTGCCTCCTACCAGATATTGATCACTCAGCAGCCAAAAGCTATAATACAACCATTACTAGGTCTAGTTTAGTTTGAAAGAGGCAATTAAGACAGAGAGATACAAAGAAGGCAGAATAAAAAAAATAGATTTTCATACTCATAAGCTCCACTTTCTTTGTTGTGTACTTACAAAATTCTCTAGTAATTCATCAGAAGGGGGAAATGTGTAAATGTGTATGATTTCATCTATGCTATATGACCATTCGTTTAATTTTTTTCTGTTCCAAGCTATAACATGAGATCTAAAGAGCTTAAATTGAATGAGAAACTGTATTCATCAGTGTGACTTCTTTGTTAAATAGAAAAGCTCTGCGATGATAAAAAGGTCAATGCTGCACCATTATACCTACCATATCCTTTAATCTTTTTTTTTTTTTTTTTATGTGTTTAAATCAAGCAAGATAGAGCTATGTTAAACAGTTGTATTGATTTTTTTTCCTTTTGATTCTATTAGTTTAGCTTCTGGGTCAGTTACATGTTTTGTGATATTTCCAGAATAATGTAATCCTGAGACATCAGTACACATCTCTAATACTGTTTGGAAGACCAAAAAATATATAGATAAAGCACAAGTTGTTTGAAAAATAATATGTAGTTATTGAATTCCAAATAGGCATTTGAATTACTTCGTAAAATTAAAGTGCTGCTGTACTACTTATCTCCCTTTCCACATGCAAGCAGTAGTGTTCACTAATATTTTGCAGAACAAAAATGAAGAGTTCAATGGATAATATTTCTTGCAAAAGGAAAAAATATTTACAGCATAATGGCATAGCACAAATCTTTTAAAAAGTATCAACTACTGTCTCTCACAGTGTTCTGCTGCTTAATAGTAGACAGTTTCATATTGCTGATATAGGGAAGTGAATTTTATGTAAGTACACTAATATAATGGGATTTCTTTATCTTGCCTGGTGGGAGAAGCTTTTCAAACATATTTGCTAAAGTCATAGTCAATGTCATTAGTCATAGTCAGTGACGTTAGAAAAAGCATTTCTGTAAAAACAAAACAAAACAAAACAAAACAAAACAAAACAAAACAAAACAAAACAAAACAAAGAAAATCACAGAACATTAGGGGTTGGAAGGGACCTCCAGAGATCATCAAGTCCACCCCCCCTGCCAGAGCAGGACCATCTAGTCTAGGGCAGGTCACACAGGAACGCATCCAGATGGGTCTTAAAAGTCTCCAAGGTAGGACTCCACAGCCTCCCTGGGGAGCTTGGTCCAGTGCTCTGTGACCCTTACAGTGAGGTGGAACTTCCTGTGCTCCAGCTTGTGACCATTGCCCCGTGTCCTATCACAGGGCATAAGTGAGAAGAGGTTGCCCTTTCCTTCCTGACACCCAGCCCGCATACATCTATACATGTTAATTAGATCCCCCTTAAGTCTTCTCTTCTCCAGACTAGAAAGCCCCAGGTTTCTCAGCCTGTCCTCATAGGGCAGGCATTCCAGTCCCCCAGTCATCCTTGTAGCCCTTTGCTGGACTCTCTCACGTAGATCTCTGTCCCTCTTGAAATGGGGAGCCCAGAACTGGACACAACACTCCAGGTGAGGTCTCACCAGGGCAGAGTAGAGGGGAGCAGGACTTACCTTGTTCTGCTGTACACATTTTTCTTAATGCACCCCAGGATCCCATTGGCCTTCCTGCCCACAAGGGCACACTGCTGTCCCATGGGCAACTTGTTGTCCACCAGCACTCCAAGGTCCCTCTCCACAGAGCTGCTCTCTAGCAGATCTGTTCCTAACCTGTACTGATGCATTTTATTACTCCTGCCCAGGTGCAGGACTCTGCACTTATTCTTGTTGAACTTCATTAGGTTCCTCTTGGCCCAGCTCTCCAGTCTATCCAAATCTCACTGAATGGCTGCACAGCCTTCAGGGGTATCAGCCAAACCTCCCAGTTTTGTGTCATCAGCAAACTTGCTGAACAGACACTCTGTACCATCATCGAGGTCATTAATGAAGACGTTGAACAGGACTGGACCCAGCACCGATCCCTGGGGGACTCCACTAGTTAGAGGTCTCCAGCTGGACTTGGCACCATTGATCACCACTCGTTGTGCTCTGTTGTGCAGCCAGTTAATGAAAGATATCATTTTATTGATATAAAAACTAGTGGCACTATTTCTAGTTAATTCTGAAAACAAAATGTGGGTATTTACAGGACTTAATACAGATCGTAAATGTTGAAATAATTTGTTTTAATCAGCGTATCCCCAGTAGAAAATTGGTCTGAGCAGAATCCTTTCCTAGTTTATTCTGTGTAGCTCTTAAAACAAATAAGAATTAAAACAAAAAAAAAAAAAAAAGAAAAAAAAGAAAGAAAAAGAAACCAGTAAAAATTGCTAAGAGAATCATATGGGAAATATGTTAGTTATGTTAGTGGGAGAATAATAGACATCATATATATTGTCTCCCAGGAGTAAAACCCAAGTGATATGACAGGTTTCTAAGGGTAAATATGATGTAGCTGTTAACAAGGGAGAAGTTTCAGAAGCATCAGAACAACCACACACTGGGCTCATGTTTTCAAAAGAGTCAGATTTGACTTCTGGTTTTGTATTCATATGAACACTTAAACGATGTTCCAGAGTTAGGAAACCCTTAGATAAAATGCTGGGATTTTGAAAGATACATGGAGTAAAAAAATGGATCATACTGTTTCTAAAGCAGAACTTGGTATGTTCAGCAAAGATTGTATGTACATGATTTTGAAAATTCAGCTGTGTAGTGAAATAGTCTGCAGATTCATTACATGAATAGGGAAACTATACTGTTCTCACACATGTGTAAGATTTCTTTGCCTTCTATTTTAAACATGTTAATAAATTTAATGTCATTCAGATGTGTTATTCTAACCAGTTGTAGCCAATCTGATTAGGTACAGCAGATATTTTCCTGGCAGAATCACATCAAGCGAGTTTGCCAGTAAGTAGCTCTAAAAATGTCTTGAAACTCTCTATTTCTGGAAAACGTAGAATCATAGAACCATTTGGGTTGGGAAAGATGTTCAAAACCATTGAATCCAGCCACTAACCTAACTCTACCAAATCCACTGCTAAATTATGTCTCTCAGCACCATATCTACACAACTTTTAAGCACCTCCAGGGATAGTGACTCTGCCATTTCCCAACAACCCCTTTCAGTGAAGCAATTTTTCCTAATATCCAATCTAAACTTCTGCTGGCATAACTTGAGGCCATCTCCTCTTGTCCTATCAGTTGTTACTTGTGAGAAGAGACCAGCATTCACCTTTCTACAACCTCCTTTCAAGTAGTAGTAGAGAATGGTCTCCCCTCAGCCTCCTTTTCTTCAGACTCAATAGTCCCACTTCCATCAGCTGCTCCTCATGAGACTTGTGCTCTAGGCCCTTCACCACCTTCATTGCCCTTCTCTGGGACATGCTCCAGCAGCTTGATGTCCTTCTTGGTGTGAGGTGCCCAAAACTGAACACAGTACTGAAGGTGTGGCCTCACCAGTGCTGAGTACAGAAGGATGATCGCTTCCCTAGTTCTGCTGGCTACACTATTTCTGATCCAAGCCAGGATGCTGCTGGCCTTCTTGGCCACCTGGGCACACTGCTAGCTCATATTTAGCCAGCTTTTGATCAGCACCCCAGGTCTTTTTCCACTGGGCAGCTTTCCAGCCACTCTTACCCAAGCCTGTAGAGTTGCCCAGTGTTGTTGTGGCCCAAGTGCAGAACCCGGCACTTGGCCTCATTGAACTTCATACAACTGGCCTCAGCCCATTGCTCTAGCTTGTCCAGATCCCTCTGCAGAGCCTCCCTACCCTCCAGCAGATCGGTACTTCTGCCCAACTGTGTGCCATCTGTGAACTTACTGAGGGTGCCCCTAATGCCCTCATCCAGATCTCTGATAAAGATATTAAACAGAACTGGCCCCATGCCTGAGCCCTAGGGAATACCACTTGTGACTGGCTGCCAGCTAGATTTAACTCCATTCACCGTTTCTCTTGAGGCCCAGCCATCCAGCCAGTGCTTTATCCAGTGAAGTGTACATCCATCTAAGCCATGAGTATACAAGTTTTATAATGAAAATGCTGTGGGAAAGTGTTAAAGGCTTTACTGAAGTGCAGGTAGACAATATCCACAGCCTTTCCCTCATCCAATAAACAGGCCGTCTTGTCATAGAAGGAGATCAGGTTTGTCAAGCAGGACCTGCCTTTCATGAACCCATGCTGACTGGGCCTGATTGCCTGTTTGTCCTGTATATGGTGTGTGATGGCACTCAAGATGATTTACTCCATAACATAGGCAGCTTTCTCGGAAACATCAATGAAAGGGTCCTGTCTCAGCAAGCAAATCATGTTCACAAGGGACTAGGGGATCTGTCTATGCTTCTGGTATTTTTTTGTGTTGGTTTTCATGTATATATACTTCTTTTTTTATCCTGACATTTTTGCATGATGGCTCATTGATTCTAAGCTTGCTCACCTACAAGGTGAACAATCCAGAAGTATGGAATGGCAGGACATGCCAAGATATAAATGAATGGAGCATGGTTTTACATGAAAGGGCTTTTGCCAAGTTTTCTACTGAAGTGTGCAAATTTAAAGCTGTGGATCAATGCCCTGCTCTCTGCACACTTGGTGTTGGGTCACAATGTAGTGACAGTGACAAACTCCTGAGCAACCAAGCCTACTTAAAAATGCTGTATGGAGGCACTCAGCAATAAAGGACGATGCCTTCAACATCCAAGAGCTACCAAGGACTTTTGAAGACTGATGATCAATATGGAGTATCACTTTACACATGTACTATACATCCTAATGGTGTGCCATGTAGAAGTGCTGAAACTTTCTCTGGTACAAGGAGTGATGAAACACTAGTTTGGCACTCTGTTATAGCTTGTGTAGAGTTATTCCCAACAAGATTAATTTGTGTGAACTCCTCAGCTGGAGTTAGGTTGCTCACAATCATCTTTAGCTCTCCAAGATATTGTGCACATATATCTGGTATTGGAAAGCTCATAGCAGCTGGCGTTACAGCGGCAGTTTCCTCAGCAATATCAAAAAATTCAAGCTGCATGATGCAATTACCAGAAGCAGTAGGAGAATATTTTATTTCTTCAGTCTCATGCTTTTTTATGGTCTTTTAGCCGGTGGCTCACTGTTATGTCATTCACTTCATGAAGGACAACACTCTGTTTGTAAAATGGATGACTTATTTTTAAGTTTTCTTCCAGGAAAAAAATTCCATAGCTGCAAAATCTCTAACCATCTGACTGATAGTCTGTTTTTCCAGTGCCCAGGCTAAATGCAGAAGAGAGTTGATAGCTGTAGAACTGCTTTAAGATTTGTCATTATTTCTTTGCTTATTTTTTAATAGTTTTGCCCAAACTTCACTATTTTTCTCTGCTGCACAGTTACAGATTCTTGCCTAGTTTTCCTGGTATTCTTGATTTTAAATCTCTTCCAGCACTACAGCTCTCCGGATTTTGTACCTGTTACCATCTGTTGATTTTTTTTTACCAAAATATTATTCTTCTGTCTTCTAAACTGAATCATATTGCAATATTCTGCCTGTGTTTCTAATCTTCCTGTGACCCCTTGTATTATTTCTCCATTTTCAGCAGTGTGCTCAGCTCCTCCTAGTTTAATAGATCTGCAGAGTTCATTAATGTACCATTTACTCCCTCTTCTAGCTCATTATTGAAGCTATTAAATGAGATCAGAAGTAATACTAATCTTTGTGTACTGCACTAAATGCCTCCCTTCAAAGTTATTGTTTATCATTGCCCTTCATTGTTTGTCATCACCCTTCATTTCAGTCAACATGATAATTCATTTCCAATTTGATTTAAGTTTGGGAACAGAATTTTTACACATTGTAGATGGGAGAAGTAGGCTAATCAACAACCCATCAGAAGCTTCTAATTAAGGCTCAATTTAGAGGATTAAAGTTAGAACTCCTCTACTGCAGCCACAGTGTAAGGTGAAAACTGTCTCCATAACTTAATCGAGAACACCTTAAGCTCAGTGCTAAAATATTCTAAAGAAAACAGTATACTGCTAAAATTCAGACATGTGACAGTATTGCTTCTGCTCTCTATTCATTAATTTTGTATTACTATTAAAAAAAAATCAAGTTTGTCTGGCAGACTTCAAAGTGTTTTAGTAAATTTGTTTTCTCAATAGCTGTTCTATTATGTTGCCAGGGAGGGAAACTGAATTTATGAGTAGCAATTACAAAGACAACTCACAGAATATGTGATCTATCTTTGGCTGTTTCAGAGACATACAGTCTTGTTTCCAAAGCAGCTATATCCTTCTTCTGTTCCTGTGCAGTGTAAAATTTCAGGAAAGATTGTTTAAATTTCACAATCCCTTCAAAGTTTAATTTATAAATTATGTAATAAATACTATTAAACACATTCATAATGTGTCATTAGGAAATATCGATTCAGTCAGGAAAAACTCATTTTGACAAGATACCCTTATTATTTATTATTACCTCTGATAATAATTAATCCTACGTGACTTAAGAGCTCAACACTAAACTTTATTCATCCTTAATATAATACCTAGCATTTTCCAAAGTTAGGTTGCCAACTCTCAGCATCAGGCCCAATTACTCTTGGTCTTGACTGACTTGCCAAAAATATCTTTGTCCAAATACATTTGGATACCCAAGAACTGCTTGATTTTTCCTGGGAATGCTTGGCTTGAGCTCATTTATTTACATATCCTCTGTGTCAGTGAAAATGTAAATACCCTAAACTTAGTCTGGAAAAAATTTGCCTCTAGGTAGAACAGAGATCTCATAGTTTTGTACTTACATGTGTTGAACAAAACAATGGGACAATGATGTACTGAAATTCAGGTTGGAGTCAGGTTGATTGTTACATGTAGAGAAAAATTATCAGAGTAAGAAGGTGGGTGCACCCTAGGGACTATAACATGCAGTGGATCTAATGGAAATATAATTGCAAGGTCTGCTACTGCAACAAGGAATGGGTTCATGAGTCCAGACATACAACTGGAAGTGGGGTCACAAATGTAGAAACTGGGTTGCCAGAAGAATTTGAAGTTAGCTGCTATAAACTCAGCTTCTCTGAATTCTGAAGCTTCTGCATCTCCCAGTATCTCCCTACTTACCTGGCACAGCCTGCTGTCTCATTACTGCGAATCTGCCTTCACCTCCGAGGCAAATTTTGTTCACTCTTCCCCAGACTGCTTATGGAATATTTTCCTCCCACTCAATCTCTCCTAAAACCCATCTCTGTCTCTGTTGATTCCTGCTAGAGAATCAGCAGTGACACTTTTTAGCCTTGTTTTATGGTTAAGTATTTTTATAAAACTTTTTATTGGGTTTTTATTGCTACTATCTCCTGTCTGCCCCTATCCTCCTATTATTGAGTTACATATTTATTATATCTCTTCTGAAATTGAATTGTATGATTTTCTTGGAAAAGATTTAATGTCACATTTTCAAAGGTACCTACCAGTAACATTTAATGATGTAAAAAATATGCATTATTATTCTGGTTCATTAATACTTATTAATCATGATTTCAGGTGTCCCTGATGAGTTTTACTTTTAACTGTCCAGTGCTTACCTTCTCGCAAATGAAAACCTGAGGAAGTTGCTTTGACCAGAGAATATTAACCAGTTCATTGCATCAGCTTTTGGTCATCTGTATAAAACACGTAAAGGATATGTATGTTTGCCTAGGTCATGTGTCACCATGTGTTTTGGGAACAAGCTGGTATGTTGTGCCCCATTTTCCCCTTTGTTCCTTCGTACTCAAGGGACTTTTACCTTTCCTTTGAAAGACACTTGAAGAGATGCATGCCTGCTGTGAAAACCGGATTTATTTTGCTTTGCATCTACACTGTCTGGTTCTGCAATGTGCACTTTGGAATTAAATCAGCTTCTATGAATCTCTACAAAGCATTTTGTTTTTCCCTAAGAAGCTGACACTTTATGTGTAGTTCTGGCAAAAGTATGTGCATTAACTATATTAGTGGCTTTTCTTGTGTGTGTTAAGGTTTGTCTTATTTTCATTATCAAAGAAAATATCATTTGCATGTATAATGCTTTGCAGGAGTAAGACTTCACCCAGAAGGATTTCAAAACCAAAAAGGTGCAAAAGGAGTAAAGAGGAAGAAAAAGTGGTCATACATTCTTGCCTAGCAGTCCAATATGTGCAGATACTCACCTTGGCAAAACAAGTGTGGATATAGTATTATAATAAATGGGGGGGAAACTCCTGCTAAGTCAAAAAAAAAAAAAAAAATTACAGTAGTGCCATCTAGTGTGCCAGGTGTTGCAGTTTTCTGGGAAGGGACATTTAAGTTCTTTCAGCCCATCCCACTTGTTACAGCTGTACCCTGACTTGTCTGCCTGCTGCTGCTCCTTTCTCAGCCTGCTAACAGGAGAGCAGTAACAGCATTGACAGAAGGTAGAGGAAGAAACCTGAGGGTTGTTTTGCAGATGCTGGTTTTGGCACACATGCCATAAGGTTGTCACTGCTCCTCTAGAAAAATTGAACATCCATGGGATTTTAAAGAGGGAGAAAGATAGCTGTTCTGTCTGTACTCCCATACAAATCTTCTTCTTCCACTCATTGGTTTCCACTGCTAAACATGTAATGGCTAGAACATCCTTTCTCACCTACTGCAAGCAAATTGGTTTGGTGTTGAGAGAGAAAAATATATAAATTTGATGCTAGAAAAATAGAGGTGATGCTGGGTTTTGAAGCTTATTGAAAGGGGTGGAAATGACTTTTTACCTGGTGGCTAAATGATTTCTGTTGAGTAGATGGTGCACAAAGTCATTTGTCTGAGAGGTGGGAGGTGAGAGGCAAGTGAGGGGGAATAGAGTTCTGTTCTGGGTAATTCTACTTTGTCCTAGGTGGAGCCCTTTGACCATGACCACACTAGGCTTTTCCACTCCTGCCTTTTCCACTTTCACTGTTAGCTGATTGGACCTCTTCACTTTAATCCTGAGATATGCAAAGTGCATGGCTTGCCCTTCAGTGTGTGAAACTGCACAGGGTTTATTTGTTTATTTTTGTCTTCGGTATAGAATCTACTTGTAACAAGTGGAAGAGTGATGGAGCCGGAAGCCAGCTGCAGATGAAGCCCGCATCTCCATAGCGTTGCATAATGCTGTGTATTCACCGGTCCTCTGCAGCAGGTGCCAGAGGATATTAGTTTTCCAGTTGGATTTGCTTGGGGTGCAGCTAAAGTAGCATGTCAAATTGAAGGTGTCAAATTTTAGCTGCCAGAGTGTTAAGGAAGTTTTAAGTGAATGAAAAGTCTGTATCCAGGAGTGTTTGATCTTTGCCTTGTTATGTAGATGCTTGTTATGTATATATGCCACAAATCCATGCGACACTTCTGTTTAAACTCTTCTGACCTAAACAGTAAGAAGAGTGTAAAGGATGTTTCAAATCCCAGAAATATCTCAGTAGTTGTCAGGGGGTAGGGGGGGAGAGAGGGGAGAGTGACAGGAAGCAGGTATAAGCTATTTTCAAAGTATTTCACTTCTCTAGAGCTAATTTACATAGATTACTATCAGTTATTTCAAAACTGGATGGGAGAAGTGCCTCACCGAACACTGGTACTCACAAGGGGTCCTCAGTTAGGCATTTGTCTCCAAAGAATATGAAAAATGGTGAACTGAGAGGTTAGCAGGTTTTTTTTTGACTTCTGGAGGCCCTTACCCCCAGGGACATGTTCCCAACAGAACGGAGGTGCTGATAAAGTGGTTTGCACCAAAATATGTGGCAGATTAGGGAACGTAGTCCCATAACATACAGGGTCACCTACAGCCATACCCCCCCAACTTTATCTCTTCATAAATGTGTGTTTAGAGAGCTTTAAAATACATATAGATCTGATTTTCTCATATTATACCCTGCAGCATACAGGCACTTAACTCCCATTGATTTCAGTTCCTAAATGGGAGTTGTAGATCTAAAATTGTCTTTGAGGATGTAGCCTTTAGTTCTTGGTTATTGCTGAAAGCTCGAGTACTTGCCCATGCTTGGTACCTCTTAACGAGCTCAGTTAGCTTCACCTAATAGAGTGAACAGCTTGCTGTTCCCAGGGAATCAATATTTTGGACCAGATTCTATTTTGAGTCCTGCAATGCGCATAGCCCTACTAACTATTTTTTCAAATATGAATTGTGTGTGCATGTAGAATGATATTATAATTTTCTGCCGTTTGAGTGGCTAGATGTGCAACTTTAATGTTCTCTTAATGTATTTTTAATGAGCTTTCCTAAGGCTTCTGAGTTGGAAGAATGTAAAAAAAAAAAAAAAAATCTATAATGTGGTCTAGACATTACTCAAACGACCCTTTTCCCACAGACGTAAGAAACTCAACAGGGAATTCCTCCTCCTGAAAGCTTTGGAAACTGTGCAGCTTCCAACTTAGAGGCAGCATGATTGAAGCAAAAGTTCTTGCAGAGTCCAAACTCAGTTGCTGCACGTATCACAAGATACACAGTGGATGAGGCAAGGGCTGACAGGCTACTTTATTTTTTACCGTCAGCTATGTATTTATGCACAGCACAACCTTCTCCACTCTGTATATTTCAAAGTGATAAAAAATCATACCAATTGTACTCTGTATGCTCAAAGTGCAAATTTCAAAGGTTCATGACTCAGTCAAATCAAAATCAATTTGCACCAGAACACTCAAAAGCACTTCTTCTTACTGAGGGCCATTTCTATGCTAAATTTCAACTCTCTGCTTGATTTCTTTTTTTTTTTTTTTAAAGAGAGGGAAAGGTTGCAAAAAATTCTTGTAATGGTAAAAGTGGGTTTCTTCACTTCTTTCATATGCCAAATACTTCAACTGCATTAATTCAAACAAAATTTCACCTTTTCGGTAGAGATCAGGCCAAGAAAATTTCATTCCAAAAGGTGAAAACACAGATGAATTAGAAAAACAGCTAACTTGGAAGAGTACATGAAAACTTAAATACTCTGTCAGTAATATTCCTGCTTCACTAGCTTCACTTAAATGGGGAAAAAAAAAAAAAAATCTTATTCCACTGTAATAACTTCAGAGAATGGGGAAAATGCATCATGTTTCATGATAATTTATATTAATCAGTTGATGACATGTTATGTGATGATGTGCTGGCTAAGTCTCACCTATGTGTTTGAAATGTGAAATCAGTTCCTCATCACTGTTCTTTCCTGGCCCCAAAACACTAAAACCCAGGGTATGTCTGCACTACGAAGTGCAGTGTGGTGTGGAGAGTTCTGAGCAAGTTTAGAGGCGCGAGCTCTGCTCACTGAAGCAGAGCAATGCTCTGTGCAGACTAATTGTGGCTCAGCAGGATACGTTACTGTATGTGGAGCTTTCTGTTTCCTTGGCTAGATTGCTTCCTGCACTTTATTTCAGTAGCTCAGATACTCTGCACTCTACAGAGAGTCTCTTCCAACAGCGTGAGGAATGCTTGGAAGTGTGTCTGTTTGCTACAGCCCCAGTCAGTGCTTTATAGTGGCTAATGATCACTGGAGTAGCACTGTCATCCTCTGCTGAAAATTGAATGCTTCTCTTCTTCACTCCCACCTTCGCTGGAGGAAGGCAGTCAAAAAAGAAATCGTTCAGTATCTGCAGATTCTTAAATGAAGGTGTGTTAGCTGCCCATTATGGCAGCTTTTGGCTTCCCTTCACTCCCACCATAGTGAAAAAAAAAGAGCTATATCATACTGACATGGTGCAGGAAGCCTGCTCTTAAAGGCTTCTAAATTCTAGGTACCACTCAAGAATTATTGTTATTTGTTATTTCCTGCACTTTTCTAAAACGACTGTTTATTTCAGCAGGCATATTTGAAATTGGAAGCAGGATATAGAAAGCTTTTTACACTGTGTTTTTCTGAGAAGTATATAGACAGAGCACAAAGTCTGTGATAAAATCTGAGATTAAGAGAAACTCAAATTGTCTGGGTCTAAAATTTGACCTACTTAGAAGGTTATCCCATATAAGAGTTTAATTTACTGACCAACCAAATGTAAATGTATTGGTGTTCATGTGCTGCAATAAAAGTCTGCAAAGAACATGAAATGTGACAGTGATCTTTGAAAAGCTAGGTTATAGAAGTGATATTACAGATTTTAGTAATGCTTTAAATTAAGTGTCTTCAATATGCTTAACCTTGCATTAAACTTAGATTTAATAAGACAGATGTGTATTAAGTACCGAATATACTTAAGGGAGCAATCTTGCGTTGGCAGGGGATGGATTCAATGACCTCCTAATAGTTCTTCTCCATCTCTAATTTCTATGATACTAATTGATTATTAAAACACTTTTATTGAGGATTGATATGTAGCTATTATATAGTTATTAATCTTACACCTCAACTGATATTTAATTTATACATGATTTTAACGCACAATGTAATTTTAGTTTTTAAAGAGTAACCCTGGAACAATGTGTTCAATGGGTGTCTGAAAAATCTTGCTGGCAAATGAGGTTGGTCATTTTGGGGTTATCTGCAATTTTACGATAAAATCACACTTTGCAGGGGTGTAAGTTTACAGAGCTCTCCACATTAAAAATTAAATGTTTGCCTCGACTACAGTATTGTTTTGGTAAAACAAAAAGTATTCTAATGAAGAAAGGTGCATTTATTTAGTATTAATATTATATGATATTAGTACTGTAATGTCAAATAACAGCTACATTTTGGATATTTTAAAGGTAATCTGTCTATCTCAATTTTGGAATTGCAAAGAAATTTCCCAAAACTATGAAAGTGAAGAAAAATGGTGCAGGGGTTTTGAGCATTCAAAATTCATTTCTGTGAAATTAATTTTTTTGCTAAGCAAAAGGCAGAATTTTTGCAGAGCTGTGTTATTAATTCAGCTTGTATATGCCTAGGGCCATGGCTCATAATGGCATTCCTTTCTTTTTAACAGACTGTCAGGATTTTCAAAGGACATCCAGAAAGCCGTAAGTGCCTGTTTGTTGGATGTATTTCTCATACCCTAAAGGCTTTCTTTGATATGGACTGATCTTTTACATTTGTGGATGGGAGTTGCATTAGAAAATGCCCTTTGTGAAAACCTGTAATATCTCAAGAGTTGCAAATATCTGATTTTTGGCTAGGGAAGTATAAAAAGTGTCAGAATCCTGAATGTTTTTCAAAACAGGATTTTCAAATAATTAGCAGCAAGCAAAAATATGAATAAATGCAAAACCTAATGTAAATACTTGCTAATGCCTGAAAGTTCCTAGTTTAAATGATACAAGGAGCAGGATAGGAATACTGCTCATTTTTCTCGTGGGATTTTGAGGGGTTTGTGACTACTTTGTGATAAACATTTACATTTAACATATGTCTTTTGATATCAAAAGTGTAATAACCAAGTTTTGTTTTTCAAGCAGAAGGCTGGAATGCAGATGGAAAGGGCCCTAATGTCTGGGACACATTCACCCATCAGGGAGGAGATCGAGTTTTCAAGAACCAGACTGGTGATGTAGCTTGTGGCAGCTACACTCTGTGGGAGGAAGATTTGAAATGTATCAAACAGCTTGGATTGACTCATTATCGCTTTTCTCTTTCCTGGTCACGTCTGTTACCTGATGGGACGACAGGTTTCATCAACCAGAAAGGCAATTGTTTCTTAAAAATAGAAGGTTGCAGCTTTAATTCAAGGTTATTGCTGCAGTCTGGCATAATTAATCCAGTATGCTATTCTGCAGTGTAGCTTTGAAATTGCAACTTTTTTCAGAGTAATTACGGGATGATTTTTTATAGGTTTGCAATAACTTACCAATTAATATTCTAGATCCCCTTGGATAGCACAATCTTTTGGGGTGGGATTTTCCTATGTATCTTTTTGCTTACTTCAGTTTTTTAAACTGTAACTCTGAATCATTTTGCTTCATCAGATTGTTTATACTTACAGGGATCTGTGTCATGAGCATATTTTTTGATGGCTTACAATAGACAAGTATCCATTTGGCAAATGCATTTAGATAGTTTATCAGTATACCCTGAAGTTCACATTGACTATTTTGCACTAAGAGGGACATACATTTCCCAAATATTTTCTTTAGCAAATTAGAGAGGATTCTTCAGACTCAGCTAGGAACTGTGCCTGGTTCTGTGACAAATATAAGACAGTCCCTGCTCTGTAAAGAACGGTTTTCACAGTCTCAGCAGACAGTGTAAAAGTGAAAAGGGATATAACATGTAAACAAGCTGATTAGACAGCTAGCAGTCAGGTATAAATTTTTTTGGCTAGCAATCAGACATAACATTTTTTATACTTCTGTTTTATTCTCATTCCATTAGAATGGGCGGGTAAAAGATTAAGGTCACTCACTTCAAAAATGTAGGAAATGGTATCTTTGCCTGCAGAATGTGAGGAATGGAAGAAAGAAATAAAGAGAATTGTAAAGAATAAAAGCAACTGAAGCTGGACCAGAAAGGGTGGGAGAATCCAAGTACTTGGCTGAGGTCTCTTGTATTCTGGGAGGATAATGTTTTGAGGAGAAAGAAAGCAAAGTAGATTTGGGTGAAGTTCTGGATCTCAGTTCTCTTTCTTACTCTTCTGAATCTCAGTTCTGTCTAGGAGATATCTGTCTGTACACTTCTGGGGCAATGTTTGCCTTGGCAGTTCCTGTCTTTTCCTGGTTTGAAGATTGAAAAGATGGAAGGCTGCAAAAGAAAAGGATTTCTTAGAAAGTGCTCTTCAGGTTTTCCTGATCTGCAGTAGGAAGATATTAGCAGAAAAAAATATTTTCCTGCAGAAATTTGGTCATGTAGAGTTTGGCTGTTCAACAGGCAGCAGCCTGTCCCCTGCATCCTGCAGATTACAGTTTTTACCAGAAAGTGGAGGAGCTTTTGTTTCAAGAATTCAGAAAGGGGAGCTAGTGAATCTGCTGTAAGCAGCCCAAGCAGCCATTTTCCCCTGCAGAGCATGACTGAAAACACTGTGCCAGCATCCCAGAGAGGCTTGAATGGAAGCCCTTCCTTTGCCACCAAAATTTACAATATGTGGCCCACTTTCACTGGCACAGCTTACCATGTTGAATTTAAATTGGACAGAGTCCTTGTGGTTTCTTTCCTGAACTGATATTCCTTCAGCTGGGACTGCAGACATTGTACAACCCCATAGAGCTGCCTATTGAATAGGCTTTGTTATTTAGACGTCAGAGCAGGAGACAGTAAGCAGACTTTCTGAATGCACTTGGTAAAGGAAAGCTAACATTTTGACAAAACTCAGCTGCAATATCAGAAAATGTTCACTTGATTCCCAGTATAAGCAGTTGCCTGATTAATATTATGAACTTTACATTTAATGAAAGGGCATTGGAGGAACTCCAAGTAGGCCAGCTTTCATTAGGCAGGAGTTCACTTCTTTTGTGCAGTGATCTGTTGAAGCAATTGTAACTGCATAGCATGGAAAGGCCATCATCTTCTATATAAACATTTTTACAAAGAGCATGTGAAGAATTAGAAAGCTCAGAGCAATGTCCTTTCAAATAAAATCATTCACACCAACTGATTCACTACCAATTTCACACCTAAGACGTAGGACATTTGAAAACCTTTAAAACCATTCTGTTTCTAACTTGGTGGGGGCAGGGTCTTTTAGAGCAGAGATTTTGTAGGTGTATTATTCCTAAAATGTGTCAGGTTTTAGATTAAAACTTACACCAAGTTTGTTTTTACTGTATTTGTTGACAATTATTTTTACCCCAGAAAGTGCCCTGAGTAGAACAAGTGAGCTGTTAAACACTAGGTGTCGATGTGGAGGGAGGCAGAAGTAGTCGATGTGGGGATATTGAGGCTGGGAGAGTGATGTTATGCCTTACTTCAGCATGAAGGCAGGGCATTAGAATGGCCAGAGGAAAGAACAGAAAGGGGAAAAGAATAATTCCTCACTTTCCAATGACAAAATTCCCAGCCCGTGTAGAAATATATGCGGGCTGGGTGTCAGGAAGGAAAGGGCAACCTCTTCTCACTTATGCCCTGCAATAGGACATGGGGCAATGGTCACAAGCTGGAACACAAGAAGTTCCACCTCAACATGAGAAAGAACTTCTTTACTGTAAGGGTTCCAGAGCACTGGAACAGGCTCTCCAGGGAGGTTGTGGAGTCTCCTTCCGCGGAGGCTTTTAAGACCCATCTGGATGCATTCCTGTGTGACCTGCCCTAGACTAGATGGTCCTGCTCTGGCAGGGGGGTTGGACTCGATGATCTCTGGAGATCCCTTCCAACCACTAACATTCTGTGATTCTGTCATTCTGTGAAAATGGTCCCTAATATCTGTAATCCTAACGTTTTGAGATGTCTGCACAAACCCCTGATACACACACTTTCTCAGAAGAAAGTTTCCTTCTGTACTCTGGAAGATGTGTGACAATCTGGAAATTCGACTTGACGTTTCCATTTTTAGGGATGCAATTCTATTTTTCTTAATTTCATAACACAAAGTATAAACCTTTTCCAATATTGCTGTTGAGGTGTAAAGAATGAATGACAGCTGGTTGCACTTAAATGTTGTAGATTGTTCTACACAATGTATAATCTGAAAATTAGGCTGGGAAATGCTAGGGTCTTCTAGCCAAGCATTACTCTTAATATGGTAGAACAGGATCCTGTACATAAAAAGGATTTCTTTTTTTCCCAGTTCAAGCTTATGTAGTAAGCCTCATAGTCTCACCAGCAAACAGTTAACACACACTCAATCCCACAGAAGTCAGATAGGTCCTTGTTCAAAGTAACAGTTACAAACTGTACTCATTCCTAATAGCTCTTGCAAATTGTAAAAATTTGCTTTTAAAAATATAGAATTCTGGTATGTTGCTTCCTCTTTCACCTGGGTGCGTTCTCAGGCACAGGCATGCACCTCCTCAGAACTTAATGGGTTTTTCTGGTGCGTTTGGAAGGAAAAGCAAACTACCTGTGAGATTTATTGTGAATTACTTTGTAAACAAACTTATTGAGTCTTTCTGTGCTAAAGGATGTGTATACAGCTGTTTGTTTAGGAGAAGACACTGTCTAAATCTGGGGTTCATAATCGATTCCTGCAGTAAATGTTGCCTTAAAAAGCCATTTGACAGAAATCCTTACAATCAGTCATTTGAAGTTAGGATAATTTGAAGTCTAGTACTGGCCTTCTAAGAAGAAGGTAGTATGGGCTTCTGTGTTGGTACTTTTAAATATCAATACACAGTAAGCTGAAACTGACAACACCAGGGAATATATAGTACAATGCAATACAGACATATTTACTGCCAAACAAATTTCCTGCTTTGGATTAAACAGAAACGAAGAATAATAATCTAAACCATACATAACCTCCTAAGCATACCTTTTTTTAACCTTTGCAACTTAGTCTTCCTCCTCCTTTCTGCTGTGTTTTCAACTTCTATAGACCATTCTCAGTTCTGAGATTCAATACAGCAAGGCCTTGAGATAGACTTTTCATAAGCACCTATGTCTTATTAGGATATGTGCTAGTCTAAGACCCGCAACACTAATGAATTTTAGATTTCTAAGGTTCTTAAATACTTTGTTATATTTAGCTCAAGTCTCTGAGGCAGAGGCTGACTGATTCCTACATTCCACCAGTATGATGGAGACCTATTCCTGGCTGGAGCCTTTTGGCTTAACAAATAATAATTCAAGGCTGCTGTTGGCCTTTTCAAATTACTGCACTAAACCGGATAGTTCAAGTAAAAGAGCAAGCTAATTGATACTCTTTGAACCAGAGCTTGTGATGTGTTTTGCAATATCTAGTGTTTTCAGAAGGCTTAAATGCAATGTAGTTGTGTTTGAATGTAAGCAAAATTTAAAATGCCTATATGAGAGCTTAAGGTATCCTAATATTTAAACTTACAGTGACCTCTCAGCAGCATAAAAATAGTCCTTTAGGAAACATAGTCATGTCAGCCACTTCTAAATCTGAACAGAAGGTGAATTCCTTTTAAGCCTCTCGAAATACATCCCCAGTACTGACCAGCTTTAACAACACATCCAGGAAATTAAAGTTGATCTCTGTCTTATCAAGGGGGGACAAGAAAGTTTGGAGGTCATGAGCTTTTAGAGAGGTGAGCTAATTCCTTCTTGCAGTCAGAGGGACTGAGCAGTCTGCAGCAGTGGCAATGTAAAAGGAAGAGTGTGGGTTTCTTGGGTAAACTATTACCATGACATTCAAGTTGGTGGCTGAAGAAACCAGCGCTCTAAGCTCAATCTAAAATCTCATAAGGCCCAATGAAAAGCCTTAAATGTCATATAGATCTAATAAGGGAACCACTGAATCCACACCATTGCAAAATATTGAATGCATTGGCAGTATCTTCTTTGCCTTGATGCTGACAGTGATGGAGAGTGGAACGGTAGAGAGGAAACAGCTTACCCAGCTAACCAAGTTCAAATCATAAAAGATCAGCTTCGTTACCTTGCTAAGTGTGGCACTAAATTTTTTAAAAGAGACAGTTCTCAAAGACAGAAATGCTTTCATTAGTACAAAGCTACCTGTCATGCTCTCAAGTGTCAGGATTTTTCCAAAACTCTTGCATTTTGTACTTGCAGCCAGAAGGCCATTCAGGCATTTAAATGAAAGAATTATATTTTCATGTGACTGCCACCCATCAGAATTATGTTTCTTCTGGGGAGCTGCTGTCCATTGGCCTATTTTGAAACTTTGCATCCTCATTTCGGTTTATGTGCCTGGTCGGAAGATTTTGTGTACTGAGAATTTTTGTCAACTCTGGGGTCTTGTAACAGTAGTCAGCATACAGTTGAGAAGAACTATTTGTATCTCATAACAGTGATAATATGTAGTGAGGTTTCTTTATGTGTTAAAATGTAATTGTTATTAAGCTAACCATTTTCTTTTAATATTTTCAGGAGTTAATTATTACATCAAATTTATTAATAACTTGGCAAATGGCATCCTGCTTCCCGTATTACTTTGGCTTACCTGAGTCCTTAGAAGATGAAGGTGTCTAGAGATCTGAAAGATCATTGAGACCTTTGATATTCATGCAAAGTACTGCTTCAGAACATTGGGAAACTGAGTGATCACTGTTAATGAGCCCTATCTTGTTGCTACAGGTGGCTGTGAAAATGGTATAGCCCCAGCATTGGTACCAGAGCTTACAAGGCATCTTATAATGTGATAAAAGCTCATGGTAACACCTGACATGGTTGTGATAAGACATTTGGAGAAAAACCATGTGGACTTGTACTTATAACTCTGAACTCTAATTGGTTAAACCTCTACAAATTCTGTAGCAGACAAGAAAGTTATTAAAGTGTACCTATTCTTTACATTAGGTGGGCCTGTCAGGACAATATTTACTGATGGTGAATATCCAGCCATCATGAAATCCTGAATCTCTGTAATGCGTTCATTATCATCAAGGCTTCTGGAATTCACTAAAAAGGAAAGAATTATGATCATGGATACTGCTCTGAACTGTTAAACTTAGGGCCAAGAAAATGTGGACAAGAGGCTATTTCAATGGACTGTGAAGGTGATCAAATAATGGATCCTTCTTGGCCTGTTGCAGCTGGGATTTTTATGTCTGTCTGTAGTACCATGGGGCTTCATCTGTCTTCTGTGTTATATCAAGGATGACCTAAGGTTCACAGGACCATTTTGCCACTGTTGGCTGGCCAATGACGGGATCTGAGAATCCAGTGAGTAATACTGGTGATTTGGAATTTTTTGAGGAGCCCATCTGGCTGGCATAAGACATTGTACAAGATATAAATATATGAGTAATCTTGGGATTCTTAATTTAATTTTTGCATGCTGGTTATAAAGAGTAGAAACCTTAGTGTTTTCCTATTGCCTTTGCACTTGATAGCTATTTTACAGTTTGAAATGACACACCAGTGTTATATCATCTTTTGAACTCCAGAAATGATCCTTCTGATGCCAGCAGTAAGGCTTTCCTGGCATGCATCTACTCCTGGCAATGGGACATGTGGTGACTGCCAGTACCAAGGGGTTAAGGAGCAGTGACAATAAGCAGATGCTAATGCAGGAAAGATATTTTAGTCTTCTCATTAGAATAAGTCATTTCACTGTCTTCATGGGTATTTGCACAGTTTTGCTTTTCCATTGTTAGTCATAAAAGGTCAGCTCATGGAAAATTAAGTTAATAGGGTCAGTACAATTTGATGAAAACTAGTTTTAGTTTGTAGCTTAGAAAAGATAAAGGGTAATGCATCTGATTTTATGGGCTTTCTTACATCTGTTCTGAATAAAACTTCTGCTCTCTTGTTCTAGATACATATAATAACCCTATAATTTACATCACTGAGAACGGGTTTTCCCAAAGTGACCCTGCTCCACTTGATGACAGTCAACGATGGGAGTATTTCAGGCTGATTTTACAGAAAATTTTAAAAGGTGCCATTTAGAATGATGAAAGATCAATTGTGCAAGCTTAATATAATTTTACTTTGTGCTTATTTGCATTCAACAATGACCAATGATTCTTGAAGCTAAAATTCATGTAAATGAGAGTAAAGTGATGTGATTAGGGGAAAAAATGTTTAGCTTAAAGGAAAGCAAGTAGTTTTAATTCTGCTCCCTCATCTCGGGGTGGAAAGAGATGAAAGAGAGCTCCATACATACATTATTTCTAAATTTAGGTTTATAGGGACATTGTTCCTTGTTGAGCAAAGCAACCACATTGATCTTCAAAAGTGCTTATCATTCATACTTCTTGTTGTGAAGGATGTAAAGTTGAGTGCACCTGAAAACCTGAGCACTATGTCTCATAATAGTCCTTACAAAACACAACCTCCCATACACAGTGATTTCTGAGTAATAATTCATTCCTGTACAGGGTTGTCAAGTCATTATAACTCATAGTTTTGATAGAAACAAAACTGGTCCAATTTCCAATCTTTTGGAAAGTCCTTCCATACCTTACTTCTTATGGCGGTATTTTTTGAAGCAGTTTACAGATAGCAAATCTCACAATGGATCAAGTGAACTGTATTTTAAAACACCAGTTCATTTAGATAACAGTGTATCCCTGTTATATTTGTCCAAAGTCATCACAATCATGAATGTCATATCATAGTAGGTTTTGAAAGCCATTTTCTCACCTGCAGGCTTCTTTTTTACTTTTGCTGTTTATATTGTTTATTTTGTCCTTACTATAATTAAAATGTTCATTTAAAAGCTACATTTCTGTCTTCTTCCTTTTCATTTAAAGTTGCAATTTAGACACGTTATCCAAGCCTATCGCCTTTTATTTCTTCAAAAAGTAAAAGATACAAAGGACCATTTCCCTTCATTGAAACCAACTTCTATCTGAATCAGGCAGACCACCTTCTATATCTGGCCCTAAGCCCTATCTGGAGAGTAATAGTTGGCACCAAACAGCAGTATTCTCAAGGGGTTGTTTTTACTTATGAGGTTGTAGACATGCTATCTGGATTTGACTTTCTCTGAAGAAGTAAAGAAATGGACAAATATTCAGTTTTCACTGTTTGATGAAATGTGACTAATTTACCCATTCTAGTGGCTTTACAGTGTACAATGGCTTATCCTGAAGTAAACATTTAGTTTAGGTCAAATGAATCACACCTTAGTGCATTCATTGACAGTATTTTCTTCATGTGTAGTAAATAAATTAAGGTAGATGAAATAGATTCTTACATGGGAAACGTCAAGAGTTGGCTAAAATGGACCTTTGCCATTTGTTCAGTCCAATAAAGCTTTTAAACTTGTATGTGGTCTGACTGTAATCAGTGCAACCTTGCACAGGTTGTTATATATGTAGTTTGACATTAAGTTGGATTGATGTTTATAATTTTATCCAGTAAAAAGCATGGTGGAACACTAGCTGAAACAGGTCCCTGTATGCAAAGATAATGTAAACATTAAGGCACTCAGTGAAGAAATGCCAGTAATATTACATAGGCCAGTAATGACTGTAACTTCTCTCCTACTACTCTAAGTAAATGGTTTGTTAAGGCCACTCTGTATGTACTGACCCACAAATGAGCAACCCATTTCAAGTTTTTAGCTCAGATATCCTGGAAAGCAGAATATTTGACATGTTCACTTTATTAAATGATTAAATGCTTAACCATTTGTTAAGTGTTATGTGAAGCAGAACAGTTTAGTTGCTCTGGATTCTGTGTCTACTACAATAATTCTTTATCTTTTGATCTAACTTTTGAAATTATTAGCACAGATTCATTCATGAAAAGAGCTCTGGGTCATGATAGGGGCCTGTGTATATTCTGCTGTGGGATTTTGGCATGACTACTCTCCTTTTTTTTAACCAAAAAATAAATATGCTTGATTAAGAAGGAGAGTATATGTGTAGCCTGTTGCTGCACTTCTTAATAGAAACAGTTTCATATGTTGTAACTGATTTGATAGTACCCTCATTTTATCTTTTTGCATTAGAACCCCTCCTAGCTTTTAGAATATATCCTTGAATTAATTATATCCATTGTGTCAAACAATATTTTTGAAATAATGAGATCCCTTCTTCAAAATCTTTTGTTCTAGAAAGAGCTACTCCTACTCTGAAAATCAGATACTTTAATGTCTCTCTGGCTAGGTAGGAAGAATACTGGTGTCCGAAATTCCTAAATTTTTTACCATCGTCAGGATTACTTTAGTGACAAGATTTTTCAGGGCAGAAGTCCTGAGCTGGTACAGCAACCTTCACCCACTGAGAATGCAATCATGCACTGTGGATAAGTAATAAACCCACTGTATGTTATCCCTATGCTTTATTTTTAGAAAAAAAATTTTGATATTGTCAGATAAAATTGAGATTTTTTATTTTTTGGGCAGTGTTAGTTAATAAGACCAGAAAGAGCAGTGTAAGTATGAACTAGGAAATAGAGAGGGAACAGCATGCGGCCACTATAAATATATCACACTATAGCTATTACAGATGGAAAATAGTTTTTAAATGGGTACAACTGCTACCATGTTGCTTCTGCACTATATGAACAGATAAAAGCATCAATATTTTAATAAATGTGGGTACACATACTTGGCATCTCTACAGAGTCATAAGCATACATGGTGCTTTACAGATAAATGAAAATTATGTGTTCTTACCCCAAGGAGATGAAAATCTGATTTAGATACAGTGCATGAAAAGATGATGAACAGAAATCTGTGTGAGAGGTAAAATGAGAACATGGATCAGAGCAGTGAAATGCTTTTTACTATGGTTGCTCTTCCTTAATTTTATGTAATGTGTGTTAAGGATGGCATCTAGACCAAAGATCAAGGCTGCCAATAAAAAGGTAATTGAAACTACTTAGTTTTGAAAAGTGGAATCTTCTAAAAGAGATAACGGAGTTTCATAAAGTCTATGGAGGGGAGCAGTGCAAATGGTGGGTAAACTATTGCCAGAGGCAGCTGATGGAAAAAAGCAATGAAGTTATCCCATAATCTGGCTGGTAGAAGATTATTAATAATGCTGATGGGGAGGAAACAATGAATTAAATCAATTTTAGGTTGCAGAGGGCTGCAAGAAGTAGGCACTGGAAAGACAGTTGAAGTTTGTAGGAATAGAAAGCCGAGAAGTTGAGGATGATGGGATGTGATATGGGCAGAGGCAAATAAGAGGGAGACGAACAAGAATAAATGTAAACAAGCAGGACTAGATTTGGGAGCAAGTAGAAAACATATGAACATTTAATTCAGAATCAGCTAGAAGGTCAACAGTAAAAAATACAGGGCAAACAGGAGAAATTATTTTGAGGAAAAAAGGCTGGGTAAAGCTTAATATTCAGATGGTGTTAATTTCCTCCTTAAATATGCTTGAATGAAGCAGAAAAGAAAATGAGATACAGAGAATGCTGACTGCAATGGCAAGTGCAGAGCAGAACTAAAACTGACAGTAAGTAAGGTGGTGCAGTTAAGAGGATTTTTAAAAAAAAGTGTACCTTAAATTAAATGCAGTCCCTCCTGGACAGACTTTTTTGTTCCTTTTCCCCCTCAGAGTTCTATGAGTTGTTAGAATCCCTTTTATATATTGTCCTTACTGTACACTTTGACCTTATTCTCGTGAACTAACCAGTTAGTCTGTGTTGTAGATATGTGTGAGCCTGCTTTTGCTGCATTCTCATGCGCATAAAACTGTGAGGTTATAATGCAATACTGTAGTCCATGAAAATATGATTTATTGTTAAATTAAATATGGATGTCATAATGTGAGCCCCATGGGTCAACTATAAGCTTGAATGTTATTGAAAGAGCTGCCGCAGCAGCTCTGTTTTTTCATTGCTGCTGACAAAAATGACTCTACAAATAGAATACAACAATGCAGACATATTAAGGAGTCTCTGAGTTGTGCTGTCCCTGGCATAACATTGCCATGTGACATTTTCAAGAACTATAAATACATTGACTGCATTATAGTGTAAAAGTTAAGAAGCTTTGCAGTAGTCACTGCAGAAGCATTAAAATCAAGCTGAATTTGTTGTGAATACTGTGAGATAATCAAAGCTTTAAAAAAACCCAGCTGCTTCCCCCTAGAAAAGCCCAGGCTAGAAACAGCTGAAATCATAAAGGTATAGCAAGCATAGAACAATGTCTTTACCAGATTTTTAATAGAGATTTTAGAAGTGCAGAATATATAAGCATGTCAGTTTCATAACTTCACATTATGACAGGAACAGCCACACATAATTTCTTAGGAAAGTTGTCTGAGACAACTTTTAGGCAACCTTTAGACAACAGAAATGACCACTCTGGGGTTTTTTTGGTTGCATTTTTGTTTGGTTGGTTGTTTTGTTTTGTTTGGGTTTTTTGTTTTGTTTTGGTTTGGTTTGGTTTGGTTTTTTTTTGGTTTGTTTTGTTTGTTTGTTTTTATTGGTTTTGTTTTTATACTTTTATTGCAAGTATTTTCTTGTTACTGAAAGTTTCTGCTTCATTTTTTTTCACTATAATAATTTAATCTGAATGTTCTAATCTACAAAAGAGAGCACTTTCCCCCCCCCCCCCCCTTAACAAGCCGTTTTCCAGTGCAAAATTATGAAGGAACGTTTTCTTTCTCCAAAACGCTCTGTAATCTGCCTTCCTATCTTCAATGAAGATAACAAAACAGTTGTGTGCTCATGTTGGGAAAATTTCTCGTGGAATAGGGTAACAGGAGCCTGGTCACTACACCGACAAAAGAGGATCATCTCTCTGAAACAGATATGCGAGTGAACTTCTTGCTTGCCAGTGTATTGATTTTGACTGAAAATACTAAATTAAAAGCAAGACTAGGAAATAGCTGCTAGATGTCTATGGGCTGATCAGATGGTCCCTGGGGAAAGGGCTGCAGAAGACATGGGAGCCTTGTGTGCCATGTTCGAAAGGGAGCAGCTAGACTGAGTGGTGCAGCAGTTTGTTCAAGTTGTTTGGAATCTGGATGTAACCAGTATTTTACATCCTCACACAGTACCTGGGATGTGCTTTGATTCAAGAAGTAACTAGATCCCAGCCCCTAGTGAACTGTTTGCTAGTTTTTGAAAGCATTAGCAACTGCAGCACTGTAGTTCCTGCTCTGTAGAGGAGATACTGTGTGAGAGGTTTTGTGATTACTAGTTACCTCACAGAGGATAACCTAAATATTTAGGCACTGTGGATGCCGTACTGCTTCTGGATAGCTCATGATTAAGTCCCTACTAGAATCCCCTTCGGGGTATTACTTTTGTTACAGACAGAGGATTTGCTTCACTTAGACAGAAATACTACTGTGTTGTTGAAGCAAAATTCAGAAGTCTTCAGCTTTGCTGCTGAGTGCCTCAGCTGCACAAGCAAAGACTGGAGATCTCAACAACCAACCAGTCTCTAATCTCCAAATCATATCTATGTGGCCAGAAAGTTAAAGGTAACTATTACTCACATGCACATTGGAGATTTCCCTTAGGGAATGACTCGTACATATACAATATAATCCCCACTTCAGAAGTAGCTACTGTAGGTTTTTTGATTATGTGGTTTTTTTTTTCTTTTGTTGTTAGTTTTTTGTGGGTTTTTTTTTTTTTTTTTATACAAGATGAAAGTCAGTGACAGTTCCACTGAAAAAAAAAATCTTCACAAAAAGGAGGGATTTGGGCCTTTATGATGAATAAACAGACCTTTATGAAAACTGTGAGTTTAAGTTTGTCAGATGTGCATTGCACATGACATCATTTGGTTTGATATCAGTTCTAAGCCACATGTTTCATTTGGAACTACCTTTCAGGAGAAAATGTACTGAATCCACAGAGGCACACCATAAAAAAATACTGTGCTAGTGTTTTGTCTTTGAGACTGTTTTTAATGTAAATAACTTCTTTTTCAAGATAATTCAGTTTTAAATAACTCTGGCCCATTATATGCATTCTAAAAGCCTTTCCTAGAATATACAGGATCATTCATAGCAGACATGAGGCTAGTATATAATACAGTTTGGCTAAGCTTTTCCATATAGGCATCCATCTTTCTTGCAGTTGAGTGGTTTATGAGAAAAAAAGCATCTCTATTTAGATACCTATCACTTGTTAGTCACAGATTTCTATTCTGGAAAATGGGATTTTGCATTTTAATAAACTAAAATTCGTGGGAAAGGGGAACCTCAATCTATTCTACTCCTACCAGTTTGATCCTAGTGCCAGTAATATATGCCCAAAACCTGGAGAGAGATCACAGGTCAGCAGGAGAGCACCTGAAGTGCAGCACAAAGGAGTTCCCGTTACTCCAGCCAGTAAGCCAGCCTCATCATGAGCCCAAATTAAATGCCTGTATGCAAATGCCTGCTCTGTAGGGAGCAGGGAACTAAATGAGGAGAAAAATGAACTAAATGAGACATGCACATAACTGCAGGGCTATGATCTTTTTGGCATCAAGGAGACATGGTGGGATGGTTCATATGAGTGGAGTGTTGAAACAGCAAGATACAGGCTCTTTATGAAGAACAGGCAGGGGAGATGAGGAAGGGGTGTCACCCTCTACACCAGTGACCAGCTGGATTCCATGGAGGTCTGCCTGGGGATGCATGAGGAACTGACCAAGAGCTTATGGGTCAGGACTAAAGGAAGAGTAGGGGCAAGTGACATTATAGTGAGGGTCGGCTACAGGCCATCCAACCACTAAGATTGAGCAGATGAAGTGCTCTGTAGATAGATAGGAGGAGCCTCAGGTTCACAAGCTCTGGCCCTCAAGGGGGACTTCAACCACCCTGATATCTGTTGGTGGAACAACACAGCAGAGCACATTTAATCCAGAGGGTTACTGGAATGTGTTAAAGGTAAATTCTTTCTCCAAGTGACAGAGCAGACAATGAAGATAAGTGCTAGGCTGGATCTTGTTCTCACCTACAAAGAGTGGCTGGTGGGGAATGTGAAGCTCAAGGGCAGCCTTGGCTGCGGTGACCATGAAATAATGGAATTCAAGTTCCTCAGGGCACTGAGGAGGGTGCACAGCAAGCTCACTACCTTGGGTTTCAGGAGAGTAGACTTCAGCCTCTTCAGGGATATGCTTTGATGTGGATGAAGTTGTTAAGCCCCTAGCCATTGTATTTGAGAAGTCATGGCAATCTGGTGAGGTTCCCACTGACTGGAAAAAACGGAAACATAACCCTCATTTTTAAAAAGGGAAAAAATGGAAGACCTGGGGAATTACAGACTAGTCAGTCTCACCTCTGTGCCCAGCACAGAGGGATCATCCTGAAGGCTCTGCTAAAGCACATGGAAAATAAGGTGGTTACTGGTCGCAACCAACATGGCTTCACCAAGGGCAAGTCATGCCTGACAAATTTGGTTGCCATCTATGATGGAGTTACAGTATTGGTGAAAAAGGGAAAAACGACTAATGTCATCTACCTGGACTTATGCAAAGCATTTGACACTGACCTGCATGATATCCTTGTCTCTAGACTGGAAAGACACGGAGTTGGTGGACAAATCACTCAGTGGATGAGGAATTGGCTGGATGGTCACACCAAGCGGAGACCAGTGACAAGTGGTGTTCCTCAGGGATCAGTATTAGATCTGTCACTGTTTAACACCTTTGTCAGCAATATGGACAGTGGGACTGAGTGCACCCTCAGCAGGTTTGCAAACCACACCAAGTTGTGTGGTGTAGTCAACACACTCTGGAAGGAAGCGATACTATCCAGAGGGATCTTGACAGGCTTGAGAGGTGGACCCATGTGAAACTCATGAAGTTCAACAAGGCCAAGTGCAAGGTCCTGCACCTGGGTCTGGGCAATCCCTGTTATCAAGACAGGCTGGGCAACAGGTGGATTGAGAGCAGCCCTGTGGAGAAGGACTTGGGAGTGTTGCTTGACAAGAAGCTCAACGTGACTCAGCAATGTGTGCTCGCAGCTCAGAAAGCCAACTGTATCCTGGGCTACATAAGAATAAGCTCTTACTCTGCTCTTGTGAGACCCTGCCTGGAGTACTGCGTCCAGCTCTGGGGCTCCTGACACAAGAAGGACCTGAACCTGATAAAGTGAGTCCAGAGAAGGGCCATGAAGGTGAACAGAGGGCCACAATACCTCTCCTGTGAAGACAGACTGAGGGAGTTGGGTTTGTTCAGCCTGGGGAAGAGAAGGCTCTGGGGAGACGTTCCAGCAGCCTTCCAGTATCTAAAGGGCTGCCTAAAAGAAAGTTAGGGAGGTACTCTCAAAAAGGGCATGTAGCGATAGAGCAAGGGGTAATGGGTTTGAACTGGAAGAGGGTAGACATAGATTAGATGTTAGGAAGAAGTTTTTCACTATGTGGGTGGTGAGGCACTGGAACAGGTTTCTGAGAGACGCTGTGGATGTTCCATTCATGGATGTATTCAAGGCCAGGTTTTATGGGGCTTTGAGCAACCTGGCATAGTGGGAGGTGTTCTTGCCCATGGCAGCATGAGTGGAACTAGACAGCCTTTAAGGTCACTTCAACCCAAACCATTCTATGATTCTATGTTTTTATGAATATACAACAAAAACCATATTGTTATCTTAGGACAGAGCTCGTTGCCAAAAATCCTATAAAAATTCATTCAAAAGGCATTAGAAAATTAGTGAGAAAGATATTAAATGTAGTAGTGCTGGTACAACTTTTATCTCAAGATGTTTGTAAATGATCATTCTTTAGTTTTTTCTGTGGGAAGTATTCATGCCCTGCTGTCTGCCTAAATATCTGCTGTTGAGCATTTAAGCAGATGGACCTGTAATATGATCATCTTTATGTTCATTTGACAGTTACTGAAGAGTATAGCTTTTCTAAGACATGTTTTTAGCAGTACAAATAGGAGAATGAATGAGATGAGAGCCTTTGTTAGGGTCTACTATATTTTTAAAAAAATCAACCCTGCGTTTTGATGTGCTTGAATAGCCAATATATGGCTATCCAGCTTCCCAGCTAGTTATATTTCATGATGTTTCTGTGATAATAATAGCTCATCATTTGATTTCATGGGAGTTACTGTCATTCTAAAGAGCTGAAAATGATGTAAATGCAGCTGTACAGGGAATACTACAATGTCAAATGAAGCAGTGTCATTGCAGTCCTATGTATACACTGTTACAATGTCAATATAAAAGGAAAGAAACCATATTGATCAATAGAACAAAGTATGAGAAGTGATTGGATAAAATGCAAACAATGCATTCCTTGTTATAAAGTCTTATTAAATGAAAATACAACTTTCAGGCTATACCAGTGCATTGAATTCGAATTCACATACGTCCGGGTGCTTAAAGCCACTGCAATTTTTACTGAGCAAGTATATACTCAGTATATACCTCAATTCCTTCAATGCATTAACACATACACTCAATATGACCTACTTTATAATTGCTGTGGGAGTGTGCCTTTGCATTTTTTGATAGCTCTCTCTTCAGATTGTCAACCATAACATTGTGTTGGTTTATTTGCATTGAATCAATTTTTCTAAGAGAACTCCCATTTTTATACAAAGAAATACTTAGCTTCATTACACAGGGAGTGAAGTACTTCGATCTCAATTTTAAACTAGGGAAATTGGGGTAGCACAAGTTCAGTGTAATTTAGCTAAGGTCAAAAAGCAGATAGGGTAATAATAGGAATAGCACCTGGATTTTAATACTCTCCTGTTCTGACTCTGTGTGTGCTTGCTAACAAACACATTTGAAATAAACATTTGTATCTGGAAATATAAAGGTGTACTTGAATACATGGTATACGTCTCTCAGAAACACTAATAGGAAAAGTCATCTCCTGAACTCATATAGAAGCTGGAAATTAAATGCAATATGTTACTATTTCAAATATATTAAAGGCGCTTATCCTTACAGAGTCAAGTCTGATATTTGAACAGAAGATTTTTTTTAGGAGTTAATAATTCTGCTACACAGTGGAATAATTTGCCCAGGAAAAAAAAGGTGGACAATTATATTTCAGGGAAATGAAAAATCAAACCATCAAATAGTAAAATAAGTGCAAGGCAGCATTCCTCTGTAAAAACGTTGCATCTATCTGGATACAACACAATTTAGAATATATAAATTGGAAAAAAAACCCTTCTTTTTTACTTTTTCATGTTCAAGTAACAAAAGATGAGCTACGTGAAGTTTTCTAGACTTCCCTAATGTTTTATCTTCAGAAAAAAGTAAGCATAGGAAAATGCAGTTCTCAAGTGGAGAATTTATTTTATCATGTTCATGAATGCTTGAAAAGAATTTACTTTTACATTTAATTTTCTTACAATAATGCAACAGTTAAATATATTTTCCTTGTTATTCCCTAAGAAGAGAAACCCTCTGTTGGTGTCACTGTTTTATTTTGGAAACATAACACCTGAAAATAAAGACCTTCCTAATATTTATAGCGATTTATGTTTTACTCTAAAATGATGAATCCTGGCACATTTACACAGTGTAGAAGTGACTTGGAAGCAGCAGAATACAAGACTTTTGTAACCATCTTGTATAGGAGTTAAAATCTGGATTGAATTGGACTTGCATGACCAGCATTTGCTAGTGTTGGGCTCAAGGGGTTAGTTGCCAGTTAAAGGAAAGGAGAAAATGTCCCTGCAATGGCTGTTTGCAAATCAAAGGAGGAATGTCTGGAAAGGTTCATTCTTGTGCATCCCCACACCATATCTTGTCTGTGTTTCAGTTATTAAGAAGCCTTTAAGATATTTCCATGTTAGTCTTCCTTTGCTTGTATTCCCATGATAATACCAATGTGTTAGGCATAGCAAAGACTTTTGAATTCCTAGGAAGACTGTCTGTCTCCTCAGCTAAAGTGTAATTTTTGCTGTTGATGTTCTTTCAGTTGCCTTATTTACTGGAACTCAGGCAACATTAGTAAGGAATGATAAAGTTTATATAGATATTAGCAGAGGCTATAGGAGCTTTAGTAAAGGGCTTATGCAACAAAGAGAAGCTTTGATTTTTCAGAAAGGATCTACTGTAGCCTATGTGCCTTAGGTATTTGAATGTGTACTTTGCACTCTCTTTTCCTGAAAGTGTAAGAAGCCATATGAAGCAAAAGGTTACAAAGCATGTCCAAAATTACATAGTTTAAAATGCCATGTATGTCCTTTATAATGAATTCTTATTGATTACTTGGCTGATTTTTTTTTTTTTTTTAAAAAGGCAAAACAATGCTTGTGCTGCTGTTAATACAGGGTCAGCACTCGCAGTGAAGAGCTCATGCAGTATGTTTTCAGCCTGGGCTAATACCTTCACAGTAGCCTCTTGCTGTAATGACTGAAGATGCCACGCACTTTTCAACTTTGTTATTTATTGTTTAATGCAGTCACTGTGCATTGTAGAAATCCAACCTAAAGATCATAAAGGAATGAATAAGCATGGCTGAATGCAGAGCCGGAGACAAATGCTTTAGTCCTTGCAGAAGTGGGGGAGAGAGTGCTTTTGGCTTCACCAGCTTCTGAAAGTCATTCAAAAGCTCTCTTGGACTTGCATGCCTTTTATATCTGCAACTCAGACTGTTGCCTCTGATCTCAGCAACCAGCTTTATGCTTGTCTGGCAGTCTTTTTCTCATGAGCTACCCCAGCAGTTATGATCAGCTGGGTGCATAAGTAAACAGTTCCCAGGTTCTACATCCTGCCCGTTACTCAACATCTTTATAAGCTTCTAAAAAGGATCTTTCACTAAGAAATACAATTCACAGAGCCAGGGTCAGGCAAAATCATCAGTCTCTTCTCTCGCGTGCTGGCTCTGCAGTGTGGGCATTGACTTGAATAATGGACCTGCATCCTGACACTTCAGTAATTCAATGCGTTTTTAATATGGGTTACAGCATCAATTAGGGTCATGAAATCCCCTTTCCATTTGTATTCTTTTGACTGTTGTGGATATTTTTCAGTTCTCATTTGACTATCATGGCATTTCTCTTCTTTTTTCTTCCCTGCTTGCATTAGTCCTGCTAGTCCTGTGTTTTCCAGCAGGCACATGCTGATTTTCCTCATCCATGTGTAATCCCAATGAAATTTTCATTTTCCATATTTTATAGTCTGCTGCTATTCACCTTTCTAAACACAGGCAATAGGACTCCAAGGGAGAAGAATTCACTAGCCTCCTGGGGAAACTAAAAATGATCATAGTCTAGCAAGTCAGTCTTTAAATGTCCTTTGCCCATTCCACCCTCCCCTCTGCTACTCTTTAAGTATTTAAATCTGCCCCCTACCAGTCAGATTTCCTCACCAGATGGTGCCTTCTGACTAGTTCTGCCTTTCTTCGGAGGATGAATAAGTACAGTGAAGAGCATAAGGAACTGGTGAGACAGCTACTGGAATATTTCATCAGTGCTAGTGTCCACTTTTTTTAAAAGCACTGTGAAAAATGGGAGAGAGTTCAGGAAAGAGCCACAAAAATGATTTGAGGGCTGGAGAAAATGCCTTACTGTGGGACTCTAAGAGAGCTCAATCTGTCTAGCTTATCAAAAAAAAAGATGGAGAGGTGACTTGATTACAGTGTACAGGTACCTTCATATGGAAAATATACTAGGTACTAAAGGGATCTTTAGTCTGGTGGAGAACAGCATGAAAAGACCCAATGGCTGGATGCCAGGAAAATTCAATGAGAAATCAGACACATTTTTTAACATTGGAAGCAATTAAGTATTGGCGCAAATTATCAGAAGAACTGGATTCTGCACCTCTTGCATTCACATCAGTGCTGGGTATAGTTTGGAAGATGTGCCCTAGACAGACATAAGTTTCAGATACATTCCAGGGAAACTAGTGAAATTTAATAGCCTGTGATTCACTGAGGATAAAACTAGATGATCTCGTGATCTCTTAGTTTTTAATTCTATAAATTTGAAAGTGCTAACTAGAATGATTGCCCATACATTATGAAAAGCAAGCTGATGTGATGTGTACCCTTGGAATATTAATGGCCTAAAGACAAAACTTTAAAAAAAAAAAAAAAGTGGTCCAGAGTATATAATTTTTAATATTTAGATTATTTTAAATTGTTACTATTTCTGAAGTCAGGGCAATTTGAAGATGCATATCTCATTTTGTAAAGAGAAGTCAAACTGTTTCTTCAGGGAGATTTTAAATTTGAATAGTTATACTTTCTCCAAATCTTTTCACATTGCTTTTTTTTCTAGCTGAAAGAATTCTACCCTTCTCCTACCATAACTGCTTTTACAATATGCTTATTTCCAGTGAGGAAAAACACCCAAGATCTGTCCAGAAAAACAGGGAAACACGTTCCATACTAATGCTCATTGGTTGTTCTCACTTGCTCTCCTCTCTCAGAATCATTATCATTCATGCAGCCAGTGATAGGTTTTTAAATGATGTAATCATATATATAGGTGTGAAATGGTAATGGCTTTATCTTTAAAGATAAAGATTTTTTAAAAGGTTAATTATATTCCACAAATTGTTTTAAAAGTGGAATGTTAATATTATTGTAAGACTCAGATTTGGAAAGCAATTCCCCTGTCTAATATATGTCATTTAATCCCAATGTGCTTCTTTCTTTTCTTCCCATTATTGCTACTGTTTCCAAGTGCCCTGCTAGAAAAGGTCTGTTTCTTTTGTGTTTATTCATGCAGCGGCTGGTAATCATTTTTCCACTTCTCCAGCTGTAGACATCACTTAACTAGGCCATGCATATTTGTCTTTTCTGTTGGTCTTAACTCAAAAGTCATTTATCCAACTCTTGATCACTTTTGTTTTTCTTTCAGCTTCATTCAATTTCTCGTTATATCTCTAAGCAAATCACACCAAAAACATGAGACCCTACTAAAAACAAATGTTACACAGCTGTGATTGCTGATCTGACAGGCAATATGTGTTCCAAGTGAACCTCAATGCAATTTCCTCTAAGGAAAAGCCAAGGAGCAGGTCTAAGGCTGGGGAAAAAATACCAGTCCGATGTGGAAAGCAGGGTTGTATGTAACATGGCTTAGTGTTTGAAGCAAAAAGAAAAAGGTCACAGGAGAGTGGTCAAGGCAGGTTAGATGGAAAGGAGAGATAAAGAGGAGAGTGTGGCAGTAATGAACCTTGGCTACATTCAATATGGCAACTCTGCTCTAGTCATAATGAAATACTAAGCACAGGAATTTAATGAGATTTTTGGCCATCTAGATTTCAGGCGATGAATTCTCACACTTCTCTACATGTTTTACTGTTATCATTTTCTCTCTTTTCAACACTCATAGTGGTAGCAGCAGCCATAGTCATCCTATGTTTCTTCACATGCAACTCTGCCCTCCTTGACTTACGTGTATTTGGATAATGGTTATTTCTTTGTATTGAGGAAAAACAAAAATTAATCCCACATGAGTACAGTCTGTCAGTCTTAATCATCACCTCTATTTTCTGTGGGTCATGGATCCCCATAATTCAGCCCGGACATTTCCTACCTCTGTGCATCTTCCCAAGTCATGGTCTATCCCCAGAATTTTTAAAGTATTCAAGTAGTTCATCTTAGACAACTAGACAGCAAGGACATACTGAAAATGGTAAGGTAGATTCCCTTTCCTTATACTGACTGTAAGCTGAGTGGGGAAAGCATTGAAGTTAGAGATTAAAGTCCTTAATTGAACAGTCCCTAGTCATAAGAATTTTGCTAACATGGCAACATGCTGTTACTAGTACGTGGGGAGTGATGATTTATCTGTTTCTCTGGTATCAGTTTTTGTTAGTATTTTTTAAAAAGTCACCTGTGATCAAAGACTCAAATGAGTATGTGCCTCTTCACTGGCTGTCGGTTTGAGCATGATGACAGAGCTTGTGCCTGTTTTTCATTTGTTCTGAGTAAGTGTCTGAATAATACAGACAGCATATTCTGTGCATGATCTGCAACTGGAGGTGGCAGTGTTCTGCTACATCCTTTTGACAGTCAGTTTTAGTCATGGAAAGTCCATTTTAATTCTCTCAGTCTAAATCTATTGCTTTTAAATAAGCAAAGCATGTGCACCTGTTTGAAAGTTGTAATAGAGGAGATTAATATGATATGAAAAATGTCTTTACTTAAACAAAAAAGGTTTTCCAGAACCTTAGTTTTATTAATTTATAAGCGAAGTTTATAAATTACATAAAAAGCATACTGTAGGATAGCATCAGTTCTGTGCGTAACAAAGGAAAACTGTGTTATAACACAGGAGACATCCCTCTTTGTCACAAATAGCTGGAAGTATGAATATGCTACAT
>NW_008603494.1:4470-11247 GCF_000691845.1 Merops nubicus | reverse complement strand
CCTGCTATAGTTATGTAATTTTTTTTTTTTTTTTTTAAATCAGCTAAGAAGCAAGCAAGCTAGATATTGTGAAATCAAACCTTTCCCATAGTCCCCTCCCAGTAATAACCAAAACCCTCCTCCAGAGGTGACCTTTTTTTAATGTCCTAGCGTGAGAAGTGGTTTACTTTGTGGGGCAGTGAACACTTTGCTAGTCTTGCAGAATTTGACAAATTTGGTAGATTTTAGAGGAGCGGAGGACTGATTGGAGATGAGCTGAATGAGAGATTGCTACAGCATCCTAATCCCTTGCACTGGTCCCAGCTGCAAAAATGATGCTAGAGCTGTCTATTGATTTTTTTTTTTTTTTTTACCAGCCAAACATTGTGCATACCTGAATCTGTGAAACAAAAGAATATTGATCTATTACAGAATATGATTTAAAATATCTATTCTCTTTACTAGTCCAGAGTTCTCTTCACTAGTCCAGAGAGACATGTATTTGCTAGTGTAGTCGGGCATATATGCATTGCAGCTGGCAGTTTGCATCATCTGGGTATAAATTTAGCCCATGCCTCCTCTTTAAAAATACCTAAATACTGGTTAAGTCTTGCACTGTCAGTTCCCAGATATGCCAGCTGGGTTTCATGAAACCATTTGAAACAGAAGAGCTATTAACAGAATTGGATCTTTTTTTCCCAACTAACAATTTGTTTAACAGGTTTCCATTGCAGCTCCTAAATTATTTCACTTATAAGGACACTGTGAATGTTAATTAAAAACATTCATTAGAGTTCTAATAATTCCTCAGAGGTTTTAAACACAAGTCTGTTTCTGTACCAAAATTTTTTTTCTTCTTGTCTTTATCCATCTAATTTGGGGAAGTCAGTATGTGTTGCTGTAACATTGATACTGCTTCTCCTCCTCTCTCTCCTGCTTTGCTCTGAGAAAAAATTAGTGTTTGATTGGTGATGAGGAAAAATCACACTCAAATTTAAGTTGTTTCTTTTACAATGAGAAATTGGAAACTGGAATCTGGAATCTAATCTTTGTCAGTTCAGACATATTTGATTAGACCGTGGTTTGTGTGGTGTGGGTGAGGTATGTAAGTGTAGTATGGTAAATCTGCCCTTCTGCTACAGAAGGAACACCAATTGCACACCAATACAACCTTGAAGTCTCCATTAGGATGGTATCAGTACAGTTGGGACAAAATTTTGAAATTTACCTGTGTGTATTGATCATTTTTGTGAGTCATATTGTTAGGCATGAAATGTGGTCTGAAAATGTCTGATTATGCCATGTAGGTGAAATTCAGGATTCCAGTCAGTGTTTTGCCATTAATGTCAATGTGACCAAAACGTAATTATACATGAATATACACTCTGTTTGGTAGGAGGTCCTAAGTCCCTCCATCATTCACAAAAGGGTATGGATAACTTTTGAATCTCAGTGTAGAGTTTTTGGAATATTCTTTAGGTATTTTTCGACAGATAGAAAGATCTGATTCTTTCTGCATATTTCCATACAGAGAAACATAATTCAAATGTTTTCAAAAGACTTTTGTCAAGTTTGACGATTGTGATATTGCACGGCTCTCTTTATGTCATACTCCTGTGTTAGCAACCCAGATCATCACTTATACTACTGGAATTTTGATTTCCTTTTTTGTTCTTCTCTTGTACTTTTTCAGTTTATGCGGTTGGAATCTAAACCTCAGTCTAATCTCATTCTATTATTCAGATCAATTTTTTCCTCCTTTGTTTTTCTGTCAAACTTGCTAATTCTGTCAAGGTATTAGGCACAGTAATATATATGGTATTAAATTAAAGTTCTTTTTGATTGTCTTGATTATTAAACACCTATTTAAATCCATATATATATATAACGTGCCTGTACATTGCATTTGCATGATTGAATGCTTCTTGGTAGTGAGACACATTCTGTATACTGTAATATGCCAATTCCAAAACTTCTCAGAGAAGTGTATTTCATAGTCTTCACTTTGTGGTCTATAAGGAATCTTATTTTTTAGTAAGTATTGATTGCATAATACAAATGTACAAGCCTTCCTTTTATTCATAAAGAATGAGCTTGGTTGATGATGAGCAAGAGTATACATGTCAATCCAAAAGGAAAAAAGTATCTTGACACCTGCAACTTAGTAACTGTATAGACTGTGAAATCAGGCAAGTGCAAGTGCTGATGTGGAAAGACTTCTGTAAAATCAGTATGAAAACCAAGATTTGACATTTTCATTTTAAGTACAGGACACGGTCTGTGGGCTTCTCGTTCTCACAAATATGGGTGAAATAATCTGGTATTGCCAGCTGTATTCATAAGGAATAGCCAATCTCGCCTTAAAAGGAGTCCAAAAGGACAAGAAGAGATTAGCAGTGAACAAGTATTCTCATAGCAAACACCATATATTACCATGTTTGTTACTACACTAAAGGCAGAATAAGCAAGGTAAATGTAACCGTCTCTCAGATTAAATAGTTAATGAAGATGAATATTACATTTGTAAAGACACTCTAAGGTAGGGAGAGAAGGTGATTTATACAGAAAAAAAATACAGTCTGATTGTCATGATGGAACATAATTCAGTTCTAGGCATACTTACCATTTCCTCTACAAATTAACCCTCCATACTGGTATGCATTTTAGGGAAATTTCAAGGTTTGCTTTTTGTTGCTGTTGTTGTTCGTTTGGGGTAGGATTTTTTTGGGTGGTGTTTTGGTTGTTTTTCTTTTTTTTACAATTGTAAGCCCTATGGTAGATTCCTGCAATCAGAGCTTCAGGTCAGTGTCTTTACCCATGCCTTGACAAAGGGCTGCCACTCATCTGTTCTGAACATACATGGTTCTGGCCAGTGGTGGCTGTACCTGGAGCACTTTCTAGTTAAGACTCTATGCAGATAAAAGCTGCAGAGTTGTAATAAACCTATTTAATACATGAAATGCAGTGTTTTCCCCTATTATTTCCCTTATTAATATACTAAGTGGTTCACTGAAAATGTTTGCTTTGATACTTACAAATCTGCTTGTCCTGCAGACATTAGGTGCTATAAAGTTGTCACTTTTAGAAGAACACCCTGAAAATACTGTTCTTAGGAAATTTTTGCTATTTCTCATTTTCCCTATTGACTGATTTTCAGGGCTTAACTTTGCAGCTTGTAATATGAAAGCAAATATAGAGGAAAGTGGAAAATACTCAGCAATACCATTATTTAAAATCTCTGAGCAGTCACCAGTAGACTTTCATTATTTCATACCTTCAAAGTAGGTCAGCTGTTTGCTGAATGAACTGCTAAGGTGATGATTCAAATCTGACTCAATGTGCTTAAAATGACCTAACATTTACTCAGCATCACCAATTACAAAACTCCTTCTTACATACCTAGACGTTCTTGTTGTCTGTCAGATAAGTCATTTATCAAGTATTTCCATTCCTGTGCAGCTATATAATTGCATAAGAGAGGATTAAAAAGAGTTTTCTCTGTCAAAATTATTCCATGGCTGTTGCCATTTACAAAATAAAATGTTCCCCTATATCTACCATCAGAGAAGCTGGAAGAGTAGTCAAATGTGGCCTGTGAGAATATTTTACTACACTATGCAACACTCAGGTTCAAAATTCATCTCTGCTCTCCCATCAGTTTTGGAGAACGAGATAGAGATATCAGCTTTTCTGAAACTTCAGTCTGGAAGATGACTTTCCCAAGCTACTGATTGCTAGATCTGTAAGTTCCAGATGAAAAGAATTAGAATTTACTGTAAAACACATTACAGTAGAAAATCTTATATCATGTTCATGAAGATATGTTACAAAGTAAACGTTTTTGATGGCGTTACAAATATTCATTCAGTCAAATGTTTTTAGCATAACGGCTGACAAATATATGACATTCTGAACAAATAAACTCTTTACATTTTTCAGATTTAGTCCCAAAAGACTTCAGCATGCACATATGCTGAATTTGCTGATTTTGAAAGGAGGTAGAGAATAGCCTTGATGAACACATTTTATAACAAATAGAACAATAGACAATGCCAAAAAAAGGTAAAGGTCAGAGAAATTTCAATTCATTCAATTGAGAAAGAACTTGCGTAAAATTTAGCCAGAGGGAATGATAAAAGTGATGGGAGGTAATAATATTCCAGAAGGAAATGATTGCAAGGTGGTAGCACTGAAGGAGTAGTCAAAAAAACCATGATACACATGGGTAAGCTGGTGAAAAGGAGAATGGCTGCCATGCATAAGGCTGCACATTCATCCTTAGGCAGGCAACATCTAAGGAAGCTATGGGGAGTCCAGAACAAGATAACAGGGAAGGCTGGGCAGGCAGAAGAGCAGAATCAAATCATTAACACTGGGAAATGAGAGGGTCCAGGGCAGCTGGCAGAGACACCCAGGCAGTGACTGGGAAGAGGGAAAAGGGAATGATGACAGAGCCTTGAGAGGTGCCAGCAGAGACAGGGGAGAAATAGGGGATCAATCAGCACTAACTCTCTAATGCTGTCAGCCAGAGGAAGGAACAATAAGTTGGTGTCACATAAACCTAAGGGTAGGAGTTTCTTGTGGAGTAGTGAGTGGCCTATGGTGTCAAAGGTAACAGAGCTATCAAGGAAGAATAAGCACAGAGAAATGACCCTACAAGAAATAGGCACTTAATGTGAAGGATGACAAGACAAATTAGAAATTTGGCAGTAAACCTAAAGCAACTCCTTCAGCTACTGTGACCACCTACATTGGCAGAGTAATTAGGTCTTCCAAACACAGTGATAAATGGTGTGATAGGGGCAGGAAGATCTATGCCCATTTATAAAGTGCCTGTCATCATAGTATCCAGATATCACAGCAGCCATTTAAAGAAAGACAGTCACTATCCAGTAGTGGAATATATTCTTCAGTTATGGTTAGATGTGTTTGGTATAAAAAGATATCCCAAGTAAGTAAAATTTTGTCAGTTATGACAAAAGGCCTTTCTACAGTGAGGAACTGTGTACATCTTCAGGAATAGGAAGTATTCATGCTTTGAAGCAGAAATAAAAGCATCTTTTACAGAATTTTGTAATGGTGACCATCATCTTGAAGGAAAAAAAAGAGAAAAAAGAAAAGTCTTGACTAGCCTGTGCAGACAAAAGCTGGTGCACAATTTAAATAGCAGTATTAGAAAACCGTGCTTAGGGCTTAGAAATAATGAGCTCCTAATGTGTTTTTCTAATCAAAGTATCAGCATGAAATTCACTGTATTTGGAAACCATCCTATTACCAAGGCAGCAGTGTATCAAAAGTTCACTGTGGATATTATTTTTGCATCTCATCTTTGAATTCAGTTTGCTTTTGCCCCTCCCTTCTAATCGTTTTAAGTCAAAAGCAGTAGAAACAAGAGAAGAACAGTGCTTATCACATCTGTTCCAGTTTCCTTGGACCAACAGACGTCCCTGTCAGTCTCAGTTATCTTTCCATGCAACACTGTTTTGAACAGAGGTTTGATACACAAAAGTTTTTTCCCCTCAAGATTAGGCACATCATAAATCAAACAGACAACACGATGGGTTTAGTCTATTGAACGCAGACAGGCATGTACTGCGCTTTCCTCGATGGCTTATTTTCTAACAAAAGCACAATGTGTAGTTCACATATTACAACAGGCTTTTCCTATGTTTTATCCAAGAAATATTTTCCTGTCACAAAAATTGAATCCACCTAATTGTAGCAGCTGTGGACCTAGTGATGTTTTTAAGGACTAGTTTTTTTCTCATTTCTCCCTTTACCTGAAGGGAGCAACATCCTTTATTCTTGAGAGACTGATTTTCTGTGTTACATTTTGTTAAAAAAAAATTATGAATATCTGTAATTAGTGATGTGCATGATTATATTTCTAGGAATATGGAACAGAGAAGCAGATTAAGTTTGTTTTATCTTCTTAGCTAAAGCAGTCAAAGCAATTCAGGTTTTCTTCACTTAATTTTTGCTTGGTTTTGATAATCCAGGTTATGTGAGCATTGTAAAGTTTCATGCAAATTACCTTGATACTTTTTCCAAGAAAATATCCAAACAGCTATCCAGGGAATTATTACTTGATCATTTTTGCTGGCCCTGTCTCCCATCCACCCTCATATTTACGTGGACAGGAAAATACAGACATAGCCAAACCTCTGCCATACAATATGGGGGAGTGCAAAACAGTCTGGTGTTAATGAAAGAACATAGATCTGGAGAGCTGCTGGAATCTCTTTAAACCCTGCCTTAGTTATCTAACAAAATCTGCTCCAAAATATATGTAAGCACAGAGAACTCAAGCAATAATGTGGTTATACTAATTTGCTTCATGGCATATGTTATTACTTAAACAGCAATTTGATAGTGAAAGGTTGTAAGGAGGCTAAATCATGCATGCTGCTTGTCTACTGTACTGCAGAATGTAACTAGAAATTGCTGCATAGCTTTGTCCTTAAATGTAACACAGTACATTTCAGACAGGGATCCCATAAAAGCTGTCATGCTGAGAGAAAGTTATGAAAAGTGCAGTTTAAAAAAAAATCTTAAATTCTGTGCTTTACTCCATTTGAATTTCACAACACTAAACCATCACCTGAATCAGGCTCCCAAACCAACCTCTTCCTGAAAAAAAAAAGATGTAGCTGGGAAGAGGAGGATACACTGACTTGCACTCATTAGCTTACAGGAAAGAGGTAGAATGATGGAAAATAGATTCGGTTTAGTAGACAAAAATGAAGGAAAGAGAAAGAAGTTTAATGCCCTGCTATAGTCCTCCAATTCACACTGCAC
>NW_008603494.1:0-4439 GCF_000691845.1 Merops nubicus | reverse complement strand
TGTAGGGAAGGGGAGTTAACCTCCGTGAGTAAAAGAATGTTACGCTCAGGTCTGCCAGCCTTACTGACCATTCTTTATGAACAGCAGGGAAAGATTAATCCTCAGGATTATATTCACAGAAAGACAGGTTATACATAGTAGGTGTTGCATTTTGGGTCTCTGACATCTGAAATGGGAATATAAAAAAAGTGAACCCATATACACTCCACATTTGGGATTATGTGTTGTATTTGAATTCCATCCATTTATTTTTACATTGTACAACACATAGTGTGTTTTGTGTGATCCCCTTGATAGCTTTGATAACATGCTTCCCCTTCCCCAGAGAAATTCCATGAGAACGAGCAGCAGAAAACTGGAATGAAACTTCACTTCTTGAAAATGCCATCATGGTACTGACGTGGGGTCTCACAGCACCAGCAGCAAGTCACTGCCCTGGCTCCTCACTTTCTTTGAAGAAGAAAGAAACAAAGGAAATATCTCCCAGACGGGTATCTCAGAAGCATTTCATTTCATGGAACAGCAGCCTAGCTTAGTGCCAGTTCAAATTAACCCAAATTTAGAAAGGCACGATCTGAGCTGGAGTAGTCAATGAGTTTTCAGACAGAAGCAATGCAGAAAAAGTTTGTGTTCCATCCTGGTAAAGTATATTAACATAGATTCAAATTTTCTGTTGCTGACCCCTTGCTTTATCACAGTAAGAGGTTCATTACACTAGCTAAGCAGCTGCCACCTTCTGACAATGGAAAGCTGATCTGTCTATTGATGGGTTTTGTTTTGGGGTTTTTTTTTTTTTTTTTCGTTTTTTTTTTTTTTTTAATGAAACAGGTTTACAATAAGAAAAACATAATGTAAAAATACTGTAACTTCCTAGAAAAAAAAAATCACATAGCTCTTATGCTTAGGTTAAAAACGAGTTGGTTTACCATTATACACAATGTTTGCAATCTGCAGCTGTTCACAAAAGACCAGATGATTTAATATATAAGCAAGTCAGGTTGTTGGCTTTGTTTGCTTCTTTTCTTATAAAGGACACGTGTACTTCACCTGTTCCAACATTACATCAAGGTGCTCTCCTTGAATCAAGACTTTGTTTTCCTCCTTTCAGCATTTGGGAGGAAGGGAAAAGGAAAAAGTAATAACAGTCTGTTTTATTTTGAGATGAATATTTCATGCTTCATTTTTAAAGTGTTTTTCTAAGTCTCAGAGTGTTAAGTATCCTGCATTTTACAGATGGGGAAGAACTAGATGAAAAATAAGTGCTTTATGCTCAGATCTTACATCGATGGTTAATCTTACAATTGCTCTTTCTTTTCCAGTAGCTGGCAGGTCACTGCTATGCAGTTCAGTTTCTCAGGATCTAGGAATCAAATTAGCTACAAGCTGCAACAATATTTCAATATTTGGCCAGCCTCTGTCATAGTGTTAGCTTCCTGACCTTTGGTACAGCTAATGTCAGAGCTGATTTTACCACCTACAGCTCTTGAGGTTCTTTGACAACAATTACTTTACAGTCATGCTGGGATCAAGATCAGACTACAAAACCGTGGTTTTGTCATCTCATTGTACAATCTTCCTTTTTTCCCCTGCAGTTTTGTCTTGTTTTTTGCTTCTCCACCTCCCACACCCTTTTTTAAGATACATCACTTCCACAGATGTCATCAACACTGTACCTTTTTCTGTTTAATTTTATGCCATTGTTTATGTTTGTCTTTTGGTGATTTTAGCATTAGGGAACCTACAGTGGACCATGTAGGCTATGCTGGTAATGGTATTGCCTGTGCATACAGGAGACTGAGTGTGTGCTGAAAGCACAATCCTGTTAATGGGGCTATACCGAGTATCATTACTGTGCAGTTATATTGATCCCTTAAGGACATTGTCATCCTTCACTTCATAGGGGTGCTTCACTACATTATTCTTTGGATACTTTAGCTTCAACCAAAGAACCAGATCATAAACTTGTGGCTGGCATCAGATTTTCACTGTGGTTATTTACACACAGGTTTGTCTGGAACAAAGCTGGACAGGAGAGAATCCTAAGAAATACTACTCTTCAGGAACAGGATAGAAACAATGAAAATACAAGTTACCTGAGTCAACACCTGCTACTGACTAAACATTACCTTACCTGTCTTTACTGTCCTATTTCCTACTGCTTTAGCAGTGAGATCCCTGTAAAGGCCTAAAAATCTACTTTCATATTCTTTTTCAAAGGCTGCCTGTTTTATTGGTAGTTGCACATCCAGAGCCAAAAGTGTGCCATATGTTTTAAATGGGGGTCTCCCCATATATGTTTTCTGCCTGTGAGAGATGACATCGTTGACAGAAAGCTAATCACGCCAACTACTTCTCCTGGTGGCAATTAGGCCCTGACACGGTTTCCTGTTGTAAGAGGGGTAGTTGCATTTCTGGAAGGCCAGAGCTTCAGTAGCAAGCCTTGTGTATCACAAACAAACCCTCAAGGACTTACTACACTTATGACACCTTCCTGTAGTTATCTACTTTCACTTCACCTCTCATCTCACTGTTTCAAACAATAACCTTTCTCACCTTCCCAATATTATACATAGCATAATAGCAGGTATTCTGCTTGCAGAAATTATGACTTCCCTTGAAAAATCTGTGTGATGTATTTCCATTCCCCTGTTACTAAAAAGCTGAAATTCTTACTGGATTTCCAAAACCCATGACAGTAATACATGCAAATAACATGAAAAATCACCCTACTTGACTACAGAGGGAGTGAAGTGTACTTTCCTGTTCACATGTTATAATGCTACTATAATGATACTTCCAAGGAGAATCAGGATTCTTATTTGTGTGGATTATAGCGTGAACTCTAAAGATGTCCAGCCTTGCTCCTAAATAAAAGTCACCTTGAGCCTTTGGTAATTTTCTGGCAAAGAAAGCTACTCCAAGTGTCTTGGTTTAGAGAGTAAAGATAATCCCACTAACACATTAAACTGAGTCTTCTTTGCCTTGGTTAAGGCAAATAGTTACATTTTTAAAAAACTGATAGTTTTTAATTTTACGCTTTGTTCTTTTAAACTTTTAGTTGCACAGCAAAACGTTTTCCATTATGCATGTTTAAAACCAATATGTCTTCTATATTATTATCTGTGTTATATAGGTTGTCTTGTTCAGTATTATAACATATTGTCCACTTAGCTTTCCCTCCTGTGTTTCATATGATGTAGTTATACTCTTCCATCTAATTAAGACAACTGGGCAGAATATCGTCTATTCTATAAAGGATATTTGCATGTTTTACAACAGGACAAATGGGCAATGTGTTTTTCTTTGCAGAAATTAATATTCTTCATTGTAAACAATATAAACCATCATGTTTGGTCTATGTGATGAAGTGAGTATCCTGATAGGTAGCAGGAAAGCTTACTGAAAGTACAATGACCATCTGCATCTCTCTGTTGGGCTTTAAAGACCAGTTCTCCCTTCTAGAGATTTATAATACAAAGGGCAATTCACTAATTAGTACTGTAAATTAATGTTGCCATGAGGTTAAAAAAAACAAAACAAAACAAAAAACAAAACAAAACAAAAAAAAAAACCCAGCCCCTGCAGTATTTCAATTAATGTTATTTTTAATTGCTTGTATTAGCATTTGAGAACAAGATTGATTAGCTTTTGACTGTCAAAGAAACAGAACTTGAAGCTCTTAAATACTGAAATGGAAGTTGTTAATTATACTTAAAAATCCATAGAAACTGTACATGGAAAACTGGAAGGTCATCTGAGTACTAAAGAGGGTATGTTTCATTTCTGTTCTGTTTAAATAAAAATTAAAAATCTTTGCATAAAGCTACATGTATTGCCATACTCTTTACTAATTGATCACACAAATTAACATCTCCAAAATCACTCTAAAAACAAAACAGCTTTAATAGTGCATCTGTTTATAGAAAGTAATTTTAGAAATTATTTAACTTTAAAGTGATTAGTGAATTCTCAATTTGTGGTTAAAGTGTCAAGACCTGAAATGTCTCCTAGAGCTGTCATGAATTTTCCTCTGTAGACCCCAATTAAACAAACAGCAGCTGTTTGCAAAGACTCAAAGGCTTGCTCTAAGACAGGACTTGTGACTGAGGACTTTATTGCCAAGATCAAGGCCCTACCTGAGGCAGGTTTGGAGACCTCAGAATGGGACACAGAAAAGCCATCAAATGCAGCAGAGATCTTCTTGTAGCAAGCTGGTAAGAATCTTGGGCTAGCTGTGCTGTGACGCACCTTACAGAGCTGCGTGTGTCCACCAAGCTAGCTACAGGCTGATAATCTTTCCAGAGTGCATCTGTAGTAGTGGTTTAAGAGAAATAATCAGTGTCAGTGTTTTCTCCATTATTTAGTAGACCTTGTTACAGTAGTAATCTGGGAAGTAGAACACCTGGATTCATGTCCAGTCTTGTTTAACATCTCTGTCG
>NW_008603493.1:74836-77528 GCF_000691845.1 Merops nubicus | reverse complement strand
TCCCTTCTGATGGCAGGAGGGTTGGACTAGATGACCTTTGGAGGTATCCTTCCAGCCCAGACATTCTATGATTCTATGATCATTTCACATGAAGCTCTGAAGGAAAAGAAGTGTATGTTTCTCAGTGCTCCTGAAGCAACTCTGGTAGATGCATACATTTCTAGAGTGGGGAATCAAATTGCATGAATCAGGTCAAGTAGCATATGCGAAGCAGATACAAGCTCATAGCTGTAAATATATCCGCCATTTCCTGCATTCTGAGCTTCTTCACAAGCTGAAGGCTGACCCTTGGACTTACAGGATCATGGCTGAAGGACTGTACTTGGCCCTTTATAAGAACTGTAAAAAGATGATGGAACTTTTCAACTTAACAGAAGAGGGCACAGTTCCAGTATAGGCTTTTTTGGCAAATTATTTTATCTCTTTTTAGTAAACAGGAAAACCAGAACAAAGTAGTCTTTTAATAAATAAAAAATACCTTACCAATTTTGTTTGTTTTCCTGAAAACTGCATTTAAACTTAGCTTTGTTCATGTAGGTGCTCAGGAAATGTCAGATGAGAATTTGATTTATCCAGGTATTACAGATCGGTCATTATCCTCTTCTCAGGATAAAAACTCATTGTGATTTAAGAGATGAGAGCAAAAGACACGGAAGAGTCTAATGCAAAGAACAGCGTAGGTCCACTTTTTTCAAAGGAAAGTATGAAATCTTACCAATCAGCCAAGTGAAACAGAGACATATGATTATGTTTAAAACAATCATATCCCATACCTTGATCTTATTCACTCCAGGTTTCATGTTTCCTTCTGCTTACTTCTCCATGTCTGTAATGTTCAGGCTGTTTAAAGTTCCTTGATCTGTATAGTTGGGTTGACAGTTATTTAATTAAATTTTAAAACATCATTGGTTTTGCTTCACGGCCTCAACTGTTGAAGACCTTGGCTGATAAAAAAGGCTTGGTCACAGATAAGTCACAAGGAAAAAAACATTTAAAAGGAAATGCCCAGGTTTAAATATAAAGAACTGTAACTAAAATGGAAATTGTTTAAATCCATGTATAAAATCATTTGGCCTTCATTTTCTCATATGTAGTTATAATCATTCCTAAATGATTAAATGAATCTGAAGGAATATCGAAGTTTCTAAACAAAATTATGAAAAAAAAATAATACTGGTAATACTTCTAAGTGAGCTAGTTATACTTTGTTCAGCTCCCAAACTACTTTATAGGCTGAGTTGATTTATAGTAGCCTGGCGACCAAATATGCAACAGCCCCCTTAATACATTGCAGAGTTCAAAGTTGAGTCCTCAGCTTCTTGAAGTCCTGCTTTCCCCTTGCAAATATTTTCGGTTGTTTACACATGTATCACAAAATTAACTTCTCACGCCTGTGCCTACATTTGTAGAAGCCAGCTAAGGCTTTGCCATTGACCCATGACAGGGAGTTGAAAACATTTGACTGAAGTGTTTAAAATTTGCATGACAAAAATCAAGATTGTCATCTCTTCTTTGACAAAGACTATCCTTGCCTGGAACAGCTCTTCTGCTGACTGCTTGCCCGACTAGGAAGGATAGTATCATTAATGGAGAAACCAGCAACCAAAGTCCTCCCTCTACTCTTAAATCATACACAAACAAAACAGCATGCTGGACAACTGGAGGGAGGAATAAATTGATGCACTCAGTATGAAGGATGTGAAGAAGGGAGTGAGCTGAGTCAGGAACCATGCCATGGGAGACTGAAGGACCCAGGCGATCAGTCCAATTATATAGAATTTTCCTGGAGAGAGATTCACGATCTTGTTGTGCTGCCCTGGGAACTCCTATTCTTATGAAGAGTCAGGGAGACCTTTTGAGAACACTCACACAGCTCATGCACTGTGTAGGCAGACCTCCCAGCTGCACTGCAAGCAGAGTCAGCTCCTACATAGTTAGCTTCTTGCCCCCGCCTCCAAGTTAATGTGGAAGGTGGAGACACCTGGTAGTGATGTTCTAATCAGTTCCCACCCAAGGCTGGCCAGAGCCTGCCTGAAAACCAATCAGGAGGGTCTTTCTTGCCTGGTTGTGGACATCATCCCTATGCCAACCTTCATTCAGGGCTGGGGGTTTAACCCCTAGCACTTCAAACAGCCTAACTACAAAACATCAGAAAAGAGGTGAACAAGGAAATACATAGTTTTTATAGGTGGGGAGTTGAGGAAATGACAGTGATGACATTAAAAACGGTGGCCCTTCATTTAGGTTTTGACATTTGATCTCTTTGTGATGTTTTTTGATATTTCAGATTTTTTTTTTCCTGGATAAGTATATATATTAATAGGATCTTTTTAACACATCATACCACTATGGGAAATTCCAACTAAAGACACTCTGTCATGGTTTAACCTCATCTGCACAGCCACTGCCCACTGCACCCTCCTCACCCCTGCCACATGTTAGGGCAGGAGAATTAGGAGGAAAAGAAAACCAAAAGCCCATGGGTTGAGATAAGGACAGCTTAATAGAACAACGTAAAAAGAGCAGAAACAACAACAACAAAATAATAAATAAAGCGAGTGATAATAAACTGCTTCTCTGAGACACAGCTCTCCATGCCTATACCACAAACTAAAACTACCAGCTAAAAACAAATGCCCCCCCTATTATATAGAGGATAGGTATCATATGTATCAAATATCCCATTGGCTGG
>NW_008603493.1:52382-74805 GCF_000691845.1 Merops nubicus | reverse complement strand
AGTTGTTTATTCTGGCTGTGGCCCTGCCCAGCTGAAGCCTCTCCCAGCTGCACCCACCTAGGACAAGTACCCACTTCTCTCAGATTCTAACCCATCAAAGCTTACTCAGTAATGATTTCAGTCTTTAAAAGGACAACAAGAACAACTTACAATACTTGTCAAAAAAAGAAATCACCTAAACCAAGAAAATAATGGTATCTGCATACTTCTGATATTAATTATCTCTTTTGTTGTGGATTTTACACTCAAATAATAAACCTAATCTTCTGTTGAGCAACCCTGCCTTCAATTTGGGATACACAACTCATGTCACAGTCAGTTCTTTCACAGCTGTGTGAGTAGCAGTGAAGACCTGCTTAATTATACCTCTCTCCCCAAAACCCCAAAGAATTCTGTTCCTTTGCGTTTAGGTACCACAGAATGTTCTAAAAAAACAAAACAAGAGGCATATAATCAAAATTAACCCTCCACTATTTGAAATAATACTTACAAGCAAAGGCTACCATGCAGGTTAACACAGAAAACAGTAGAACTGTTTGCCTCAAAAATTTTTGTAGATAGGCTTAATTGCTTAATGACTCTTCAGGTAGAGGTAATTACAAAGACTTAAAAGTATGCTTTCAATTTTGATGTGTCCAACCTATGCAATACTGCGGCCAAATTTTTCAGAGTGGTTTGTGCTTTCAAAACCCAGATGATGTTGATTCTAGTAATGGTACAATACTCATCCCCCAAAAATATTCTTGTACTAAGTTTAGGTATATACTAAATGCAGTATTCTAATACTAAGTATCCAGTATTTGAGGCATCAAAACCAGAGTCACCTTTCTTATATGCTACAGCAAATCTCTTTTTCTGAACTCTCTTTACATAATCTGTTTCTTCTGGTGCTGTTATACAAGCAAGATATAACAAGTACAAGAAAAAGCCCTCCTAAAAATTGTCTTCAGTTATCTCCTAGCTCAAGTTTCCTGGTTTTAAATGAAATGTTCTTTTTAACAGTTTTTTGAGTTCATGTACAAGAAGCAGTTCCCACACTCTTACTAGAGAACAATTCTCCATAGGAAGCATTGTGGAGATTCCAAAATGTATGTGCAGTCAGCTGTCATATGGGATCCAAGATTGTCACTGGGGATCAAAGCTGGTTTGGGGAACAGAATGGTGGTGCATAGTCTGTAACTTCAGAGAAGGTTCTTCACTAAAGAAAAATTCACAGAATTGTTTAAAATAGTAAGTGCTCAAATTTCAAAGCAAACATCTACAAGCGTTTCATTTATTCACCAGATCTGCACTAACAACAATGATAGCTTTACACATAGGCCATTTATTAACTATTTGTTAAAACAGACATTTTAAATATATTAAGCGTACTCAAAAAACAAATATAAGAACTAAAGTTGTGGTTTGTTTTGTTTTGTTTTTTTCCCCTCTGGATGCTCAACGGTTTTGGATATGCAGTGTTGTCCTATGTATTCAGAGGACTCTATATGAAAAATCCCCAACAAGAGAAGTAGAAATCTTCTGACTAGACCAATCTAAAAGGCTGAGCCCAGGCCTGTTGAATAACACATTAAATCAGATTAGGTTAACAGAGGATACATCTACGCCATATTTTACCACTAGATGCAACTTCAGCCTGCCTATGTTTTGAGCTGATTAGAGGAAACCTTCTTCAAAACAGAAGCCATGGATTGCTGCAACATAGGGTGTTGTAGCTATGCTCAGTGTTGTAGTACTGAAGCTCTATAGCTGCTGGATGGTTCATATTTAGTGAGAACTGGCTCACGTTGCTTCAGAGAATGGGGCGGCAGAAACCATGTTTGCCTTTAAAAGCTCATACCAATATACCTAACAGTGGAAGAATTTCAGAACATCAGAATTTTTGTGAATATGACCAAAGCATATTTTTCTTCTTATGTTTTTAAAAATTACTATTATGTACTTTGTTTTTCTCTCTGCTGTGGAAGCAGACATCAAAGTGGAAGGAAAAAATATTCACATGGCATTTTGCCCAAGCTCTAATTTGGGTCATTTTGCTCAGTTTATTCACAGATGTTAATTTCTTGATACATGGAAAACCATGATCTAAATCAATACTATAATACTTAATATTTAAATTCTTCCCCTTCCCCCCCATTAGCCAAGTTAGCAGAGGATAAAGGGATATTTCTTTTTGATATAATACATAATTTATGATGCCAAGCACATATGCCATCTGTTGACTGTTGACAATGACTAGAAATAATACATTTTCAGGAACATAACAGCAATTAGAATATTACCAAAATGCATTGAAAAAATGGGCAATTATGGTAATTATGTAGAAAATCACAAAAAACAAGGTATATTGAGGATACAGTGGTTATATGATTTGTGTCTTTAAAATCTGCATAATTTGCAAGAACTCATTTGTCTATTTAGAGAATGTGAAGGAGCATTTTATTGCCAGTGTGATTCTCAATGCATATTTTATAACAGTGTTTCAAACGTGTTTGAGCAAAAAGGAAAAAGGGAGGTACTTCCAAATATCTGCACCCAAGGTCTTTCTTATAAATTAATGTCTCTAAGTTTTCATTGCTTCCTCATAAGTGCAGTATCTTCCAGTAGCACAAAATATGATCTATGGGACTGCAAGTCACATAGAGAAGACAAAGAGAATCAAGATACAGGATGCAAGAGTGAAGTGTTTAAGCTAAGCCACGTGCACTGAAGCCATAACAAAAATTGCTTCTCATTAGTGGGAGCACCATGGCTACTTTTGGACCAAGTGGCCTATCAGCAATAGATCAGTGGTCTTGAGTTTCCACATCCTACTAGCAGCTGCATTATGTAGCATGCTTTAATTATCAAGGGAAAAGATTCTGATTCTGTGTAGAATTACTGTGTGGGCATAGAGACATTTGGATCCAAGTTATTAGGTCAGATACATAACTAATCAGGATGGATCTCAAACCCTGGACTATCACTGAAGCTCTGTGCTGGAAAACCTTTAATTTCTTTTCAAAGATCAGCACATTAATGACATTTGTGATGAACTGAATGGCTGAAAGCTTATTCTCATTTCAGAGAGTGTTAAAACTCCCCTTGACTATGATCCTGGGTACAAGTACCAAGCTGTGCATTCTGATAAAGAATACTGACACCTCATACCTGTAGTTAAGGATTTGGGTGATTTTTATTGAGTGAACAACTGAAGTCACCCAACATTTACAGAAGACAGAGCATGTGAACAAGTTCTATTTCTTATTTTGGCTAGAAAGCCATGTGGCCTTACAAAGGACATTTATTCTAACTAGCCCTCTCTTCATCTATAATCTCTGAATAAAATTTTCTTCATTGCTCATCTACTTAAAGTATCAGTTCTCCATGGCATGCAACAACTCCTACTATGTAATTGCACAGTCTCCAGCACAACAGAAACACTGTTTGATGGGTCTCCCACGTGCTGAGGTCCTGAAAGTTTACATTCAGCTTCATGCATGCAGAGGTATAGATTATAATAGAAATTAACTCAGATGTAGGCTTTAAACAGTTATGCATATGTACTCCATATATTCTTCCTAGCATTGTTGCTTTCTAAATTTGTAATAACCTTACAATAACTCCCTGTCATGCATATTTGATGTGAGACATTACCTCTAACAGAATAGTTGAAATGAACTGTGCTAAGTCCCTTTTAGATATTTTTCCATTTTTCAAAGTGATCAGATGTTGCAAAATACAGATTAGGTCCATTTAGAAGAGAAGGGTTTACATCTCAAGGCAGAAATAAACAGTCCTAAAGTTTGGAGGAAAGAAGGAGAGATTTGAAACAATTATTTATTTCTATTTTTACCTTTGTGGTTCAGCTAACTGAAGCATTCAAGTTCCAAGGATGAACTTTAATATGTTTGGGTTTTTTGTTTGTTTGGTTTTGTTTTGTCTTCTTCTTAAGACTGCTGGGATTTATGGGAGGGATTTTCACAAAGAAACATGCTGATTCTTCAAGGAGAGCTTCAAGTCAGAGTTGTTAAATATCGGTCACACTGTTCTGTGGTCAAGAAACACAAGGAAAAGCCCTGCTTATGAGCCAAGTTCCTCTTTTTGATGGTCTACCCCTATAGCAAGACCTCATTGTCAGCCCCTTTTGCTGGAACAGATGGTGTGAGGAAATACTTTCTTCCCTTTTAACTTTACAGCTATGTTGGCAAGGTAGCATCTTAGGCCTGATGAAGTGAAATAAATGTTCAAGAATAAGCCCAGGAAAACCCCAAATAACTGTTATGATGTAATATGTCAAAGCTCTGTTCATATGACGTTTCAGGAATCTCTCACAAAGCATTCCACCTCAGCAGGCTTTGATGTGCCCTCAGACAACATCCTAGTACAAAAGGTTACAGTGAAATAGAACTTCTTTGCAGCAACTGTTTTCTGCTTTGTAGAAACACTACCTCAAAAAGACTCCGAAGAGCGAGTTGATTGTTGTGTGGCCTTTTTCTTGTTAAAAACAAAGTCTTAACTTTTTAAAGTTTTTAATAACCATTTTAGTATGTTGTGCTAGAATGGAACCTGCTCATTATGAGATAATTGTTTCAAAGAGTTGCTGAAAGTGCTTAAATGTTAAATACATGGTACTGTAAGCAAATATTCACAAGTCTTTCAAAACAGATGTTTGAGAAGTGGTAGGCTGTCTGCTCATAGTGCCAGCATACACAGGTCATGAACAAGTGAGATTTAATAGCAAATATGCTCCCAACTACGATGCTGATCCACAGCATTTCTTTAAAAAAAAAAAAAAATCAATTAAATGCATAAGGCAACAATAACCGTAATAGTTTTCATAAGGCCAAGTTCACTGCAAACACCCAGTTCCTAGCTTTCCTTTGTTATCTCATTCTCACACCTCTCTGCAGCTTTCCTACCCACTCTATCGTGCCTGAGCGGGGCCCTCACAGTTCCGACAGCAACTCACACCCCTTTTCTTTTGGGGTTTTCTTCTGTCAGCTAGGGCTCTGACTATTTTCAGTCTTCGTGCACACACCCTTTTTATTTTTTTCCCCTTTTATTATTTGTTTGGGAGATAATAATTTTGGTGTCAAGATATCTTAAACTCTGTAAGGCAGAGTAGCAAGGTTGGGTAGGAAGGCATTAAGGGTACCATCTGTTACAGACAATTGCAGAAATACTAAAGCTGAGAATTGGCCAAACATGTGGCAAAAGCTCCATTGTCCTCTCTTTTGCCTTTTGTTGTTGTTTTTGCTGTTAAGTCCTCAGGTCAACAGCATTATTTTGATTGATTCCTAGAATATTGCCTGGTATTGACTGGCTAGGACTTTCAGCACATACTGCATTACAGACAAGACAGATGTTATTACATCGTTAATCTGGCCTTACAAACTTTAAGAAGTGGTATTTTTTACTTTCCTATTTTTACTTTTTATTACAGTTTTCAGCTGTGTTTTGTGCTACCTTGTTTGCAGCCAGTTTTCTCTGGCAATCTGAATACCATATGGATTTATTTATGGTGGATATTTTTGCTAGTATTTAAGCATGTAGCACATCATAGTACTTTGTGGTCAATAAGGCATCAGGGAGAGATCTTTGCAGTACTGAGCTCAAAACCTAGGTAACAGACAGACCCCTATACCTGTACATATTGCCATTATAGCAAAAACAATAAACAGCTAAATAAGTATCACATTTTTCTCATTAAGTTAAATAGATGTTTTTTTCTGATCTTACAGCATGGAACACAAGATTGAAACAGAAATAACTGCTGTAGTTCAAAATATCAGAAAGTTCCAAGATAGTAAATACATTACTACAACATTACACTTAGTCTATTTTACTACTTGCCGAACCTGGAGTGTTTTTTTTTGGTTGAGGTGTTTTTTGTGTGTGTATGAGTGCATGTTTGCTTTTTAAAAAAAAAACAAAAACAAACAACAAACCAAACAACAAACCACAACAGATGATTTCTTATTTGTCTCTTTTCCCTCATAAAGTCTCTCAGCCTTTTATGATACTGAATTGGAGCTAAAAAGACCCTTCTGATCTGGCTCTAAGCCTGAATCAGAAAAGCAGGTCTGCGCTGACAAGTAAATCCTGACATCCATTCTCCCTTAGCTACGTTTTTCTGTATTTCTACATTTTAACAATTATCACTCATTTGTTGTAACCTCATTTGGCTTTTGATATACCCAGAGCTTCTTATCTGGTCTCCACAAAATTCTCATGACCATCTACTGCTGTTCACAACCGTGCCTCTCTGTTTCTATTATTATACCTTTTCTTTCATGGTGAACCACCCACAATCTATGTCAGACGCTCAAACTAAAAAACAGAGTCTGCTGAATCAGCAAATACCTTGAGAAACGTAATTGAAAAATACTTTGCTGCTAGGTCAACAAAGAAGGAAAGTGTTTCTTCCTCGCCCAATTACACTCCTTAGGCTCCTTGTAATATGAGTACATTCATGCATTAGTTTTCTTGTTTAACATCTGTGTTGAAGTACACCTTGATTAAACATAACTTCAGTTAATTCTCTCTGGTATCTCTAAAAGTTGGGACTGAACTGTTATAGCTTATTCCTGTATCTGATGATCTGTCTCTTGTGAACAGGGTATACCAGGCTATTTACAACGATAAACAAGCTTGGTTAGTCTCAGTAGAGGAGCTGCGGAATGTCTAAGCAATCTTTTTTCAAGCAGAACTTTACCATCACCCATCACAGGGACTCCTTTTTTCAAAATGTGAAAATACCTGTGTTAGGAGTTTGAATGGCAGAGCTAAATCAGAAAGGCCAATCATTTTCTCTCCACAGGTTTTGCTTCATTAGGAAACTATGAAAGTAGAAGATGATCTCAGTGCCTGCAGAACTTAACCCTTAAAACTTATTATTCTATAGAAACACTGTAGAAGTTAAAGAAGGTATTCTCTACCAGTTAGCTTACTTCACCAACCTAATCTGCCACAAGAGGGCAGAGGCTTATGTCACTCAGTTTAATCTACTGTCATGTAAGAATGTCAGGGACCTTTACTGGGGAAATTTATCATGGTTTAAATACCAGAGTGAAAAATGAAATTCCATTAGCTATTTTAAAATGTCTTTATGCTAAAAAGCCAATCACAGCAGTACAATGCTGTCACATCTGCTGCAACGAATACAACTGCCATAGTTTGTTTATAAGGCATTAATTACTACGAAATTATGCAAAATGGGGGCTTTGTATAAAAATAATGCGTATGGAGCAAGGCTTTATTAGTTGGAAAAACGTGTCAAACCAAGGTACTGAAACTTTTATGTAAATCGGGTCATTTGTTTCATTGCAATAAATAGGTGGATTTTGGAGTAGGAAAGTGTTAGAAAGCCCAAACTGTTACGCTAATTTCTGTTATGCTACTTCATGTTCCCCTTCTCTCTGTTTTTTAAATTATTTTTTTTTAAATCTAAAGATAGTCATAGACTAGTTTAAATTATCTGCATTTCATTAGCGAATGCCTCACAGTGAGATAAACTTTATTAAGACAATTAGCAAGTTGTACTCAGTACTTCATACATGTATGCTCCCTTTACGTCTTGCACTTCACTGGAAAAAGAACAATGATTGGAGTTTGTGTCCCTAAATCAGAAAAAAAAATGATAAAACATTTATCTGAAACTTGTTCTAGTCTTAAATGATATTCCAGAGCTTTTGTCTGTAAGGAGTTTGAAAAACACTAGTTTAACAGTACAGTTTAGCAAATGTGAGTGAATCTGCTGCTATAGGCATAAATACGCTTTCTCTTAGAAGAGATAGTATTAGAAAAATGGATACATGATGCCTTGACCTGCTGTCAGTACAACACACTGTTGTGGCTGATTGGGTAGTAAAGAAACTCAGATCAGTACAATAATATATTATACTTATATTCTGCACTGGTACAATGGTTTTGATGAAAACTGAGGTAATTAAAAAATCAAACTCACTGTTTCCACACTGGGGTAATTTCCATTGCCCACACTGACTTTCACCACATTGAGACATGTTATAAATGGAAGTTGATGGAACTATGACATAATGATTTGTTGGTTTAGGTTCCACACACCACACCACCATCCCCCCTCCCTGGTTTTCTACTATCACTTCATGAAAGGACAAAACAATGCCGAATATTTTCTCAGCATAGCAGCTAGTACACCTTGCTTATATATTCAGGGTTTATTTTTAAGAAAAAAAGAAGTTTTCCATAGTTCATCAGCTGATTTAACTACTAAAATGAAACCTTTAATATCAATAAGTGATCTATTTGTCATTAACAAACATTGCTTAAAAAGAGCAGGAGTTTCCCTTTCTTTTTACAGATATTGCAGTTGTAAACCAAGAGCAGTTCTTGCATGTATCAGTTTTTTCACTAAGCATGAGCTTAGTAAGAGTACACTACAGGAGCAAGCAAGAAAGAAAAAGTTGCTGCTCTTTGTAAATTAGTTAAAGCATATTCTAACAAAGTACAGATTTCTGTATAGTAAGGTTGCTGCCATATCCTTTTTTCAATGTCATCTTAAAGATACTGTTAGATACAGTTGGAGGGAGGAGATATAGAACAAACCTCTGCACATTTGCAAGCTCAAAAGAATCATAGTGATGATTGTAATTATCAAGGACAGCATGAAGGAGGTAGTTATAAAGTTCAATTAAGATAACTGAGCTAGCACATTGCTTTGTCAAAACTGAAAATCTACCCATAAAATGGGGAAAAAAAAATCCTAAGAGCTTTTTTTTTTTCCTTAAAGAATTTGGAAAAAAAAAATAGAAAAAAAAATTTACATTTTTCCTCTTAAGTAAGCATATTTCATAGTCCAGAAGCTGGAATATATCCATTTCAATAGATTTTAGGTGAGAATTGTGTTGCACGGTTCCATGGCCACTTACCATTCACCATAGCTTATAGATTACACTTTGGAATCTCCTGTCCTACACCATCAGTAAAATGGCTCCCAAAACTACTCTCCATTACAGCTACTGGGGACTTTAAAAAATAAGGGGTTTGTGCTTTTATGATTGGAAAACAGACTAATTTGCCATCTAGGTATCTGCAACTGACCATGGACTACAAAGGACCAAGTGAGGTCAGGTGGACTGTTGAGAAACTAAACAAGATTTTATCAGAAATTTGTCTAGTTTCATTCAAAAGATCAATCATGATTACCACATTTCCATTTTTTTCCCTGACAAACCTGTACTGCCTGATGGAAATGTTCCATCAGAAATTTTCCAGCCAGACCTAGTCTCTGCTATAAGGTAACTTGTGATGGCACTAAAATGTCTAATGCAGCAAGGACAACAATCAAAGGACTGATTCCAGCTTATTCTCCCACTTTTAGACTACGCCTTGGAAAACTGTTACTACCACATTAGCTGTGACTGTCACAGCTGATCTGACTTATTTCCAAGACTTGCAAGAATACTAGTACCTAAAAGACCTTTTTTATTTTTTTTGGAACGACAAACATGGTAATAAACAGTGAACAAAGAGCTTCCTTAAAGCAAGAGTGTTAATTTAGGATTCAGAGAAACATATTTCCAATTTAGGCAGCACAAAAAACTTAGATGGCTGATTCTAAGAGGATGATCCAGGGAGTCAGCAAGGTACCGAGGTTCCTCTCAGTAGTAGACAGAGGCAGACAAGAAACTCAGGAGACTGGCCCACAAAAACCCTTCCATGAGTGGGACAGTTCTAGCCAATAAACCACTGTGAGTATACCAGTGAGGCTAAAACACCAAGAAATGTACCAGTGACAGCATGGCATGTTAAGGACCTCCATGCATGTGGGCTCTACAGACTGGAATAATTTTCTGAAGACAGATTAGTTAGTCAGGACTCATTTGTTCTGTAAATTAGCTAGCAGATAATACCTGCCTTTTTCGAAACAACTCATCAGTTAGGCTAATCTATTCAAGAGCATAAAAACTGGTTTTGCTCTCCTTAGCCTATGTAAATTCAAATCTACACTTCCCACTTCCCAAGTGTACATCCTAGCCACCAGAGTGTGGGAAAGCTACTTACAGCCATCACAAAAATCAGGACCAGTATATGTTAGTTTTGGATAAGAATACATCAGGAACTCTATTTGCAGTTTCCAAAAATAAAACTGTACAATAGATACCTTAAGCCCTTAAGTCAGTCTCTTTCCAATGTCAGGAGATGGCACATTTTACTGAGTTAAAATCAATTGTAAATTCCCACAGCTTTCAACAGAGACAGGTGACCACTGCAAAACAGTAATACTGAAGAAAAAAAAATGCTGTTATGTATTTTCCTTTTATGAATGGATTATTTTGTACTTTATTCATATTTTTAAATGTCATTGTTACATCCAGAAGATCAGCTATCATTCTTGTACCCTTTGAACAAGACATCTGTGAAGGGGATGGATTTTAAAATGCTGTCCTTTTAATGAAGTTTCCATTCTCAGTTGGGTTTCTCCAGGAATCTTGCACATGCGTAATACCTTACAGGCAGGCCTGGCCCCTAGCCATTAGCTCTGCCAAGTATAGAAGATATCCATAACCCTTCACTACAATGTAAAAAACATCCTTATGCTCACTAAAGTCTGCCAGGTTTATTAACCTTTTTGTGACTTAATATGTCTTTATATCTAGTCATATGTTCTCTTCAGACTGTCTAATTTCTTTGGACTATTTAAAAATACCTAAACTGGAATATTCCTTCCCCAAAGACTTAATATCAGTGAATATGTAAACAGCAAAGAAGGATCTGAAAGGACTCACCTGTTGCCAACTTGGAAAGTACCACAGCAATTAGAACATTGCCATGAATTATGAAAGAAAGTGCTAAAAAAAAGAAATCAAATTGTTCTGAAGCAGTGATTTAAATGAGAGTCAAATGAAATGCACAAGATGAAGTTGGCCAAAATTATTGTTTGGAAAGGAGAAAATGTGACTAGTAGAGGTACATCTGTGACTAGCCTACATTCACATATGAAAAAAAAAAAATTCATTGATGTTGGCAATTAATGGAACGGTAAGAAAATCACAAGTGGTTCAGTTAAAAAAACTAAGGAAGCTATTATTCTTTCTCAGGTGAGATGCAGGAAATAATAGTGTGACTTCTCCTGACTGGTTTCACTGCAAAGTGAAATTGGTTCACTTAAACTATAAGCAAACCTGTTCAAATTTTCATTGAGCAGATATGGAAAGCACACACTGCATTGCTGAATCTTAGCTGAGCAATAATGTTCAGCAAAGATATTGAGAAGTTTTAAAACTGCAAGACTTGTAATATTTCTATTCATCAAGCAGTTCCCTAAATTCCTGTTTAAAAAAAAAAAAACCCTTCAGATGTCTATGTCACACAGTAAAAAATTATGGAGAAATATCTGAAGTAGCCCTTAACAGCTCACTTTTTTAACTGGAAGCTGCACGTTACCACGGTGCCCTGATGGCTACAGTCACATGGTTGCATTGATCTTCCTTGACATGTATGCTCTGAAATGTCATAGATTACCTGTGTCTACAATGGCTATGATCTTTTTCAGGTGGGTCTACACTTGACCAACATGAGGTAAAGGCTAGTCAGACCTGACAAATGTCAGAGAACACACCTGAATAGCTCTAGCCACTTGCTGCTTCTTCTGCAGTCCTGGAATGTAATAGAAAAATCCTTCCCTTTAGGCTCCAACCCAAAAAAACAAAACATGCAGACATCAGTTACACCCTGTGTTTTTATACCAACTGATTTTGGACCAGATGGGTGATATTCCTTCAATCTTAGAACTGTCCAATTCAAAACTGTTATCAAAGATGTACAATTAACAGATATGCTGTGAGAAAATATAGTGTGTTGTGGCTGCCTCTATCTCACTAAAACTAACAGTGTTAGTATTACAATTTAGCTTGTTTGAAAATATGTAACTCAAGTCACATTAGAGAACACAAGTTAGTATTTTGATACACAGAACCGTAAGCATTTTCAAGTAATCAATTGAATTCATAAAGTGTCTTATAAAATATTACCCACTGCAGAGCTTCATTCTAAGGGAGGTGGTGATTTTAGACATTGTTTTCTATATCACAGTAAACTGAAATGGTTGAAATTATTTCATTTTAGGAAGATCCTTTCAGTGATGCTAGGTCTGTGCACTTGCAAGTTCTGACCTGGTATAATTTTCATCCTTTCTTGACATGCTGTTAGTCCCACTGGAGGACTGTATTTTTACTCTTCTGTGTTGGATGAATTTTAACAATGAATTTCAGGATTGTTGTCTTATGCCCTTCATGGCTTCATACACAACTACTTCAACCTGTTGTACTAATTTTTTTTTTTTTTGATCTGATGTGCTGAACTATTTAAATAATTTGTCCCTTATGAGGCACTGTGAAAATCATGTACTAATAGGCACAGCTCATACATTTCACCAAGGACATTGTTTTTTTACATTTGTGGTAGTATGATCAATGTCCTCAAGTAAACAACATTTAAATGCAGAATAAAATTGAGGCAAAATAAACTATTTAAATCCATACTGTTCTGTGTAATAGCATAGAAACCTATAAAACCAGAACAATAATTGAGAAACCTTTATAAGATTTTTCAGACATGATCCTACCTAACTTATGGTAACAGTTTCAAAGGAAAATATGTCTAATGTGTTAATTTAAGTTTAGTACAGAAAAAATAATGTACTTTGTGTAGTTGGAATAGATTTAATTTCTATTTAATGTTAATTAGAAATAACATAAGAATGAGATATCAATGGTTAGCACATCAAGCATTTTAGAAAACGCATCGAGAGGGTTCCAAGTAGTTTCCACTTTTGAGAATTTTTAGAACTAAAAATTAACCATAAATATAATTTGATTAATATTCCTCAAACTTACATAAGCAAAGGTTCTTGCCTGAGAATGATAAAAAAAAAATATTTATGTTCAGAATACTACTCTTATTAAAGATCTGATGAAGGGAGCAATTTGAGATTACAATACAGTTATAAATCCTTAATTTACAAGACTCTCCCTTGAAACCTAGGAACTGTTAATCTATTACAGCTTTGTGTTTGGGGCATTAGGAGTCTATGCTGCAATACTACGATATAATTTTTTTAAAGGATCAACAGTGAAAATAATTCTACCAAGAAGAGAAGACAGTTGTGAGATCCTATGGAACATTAGAAGATGAAAATTACATGGCAAATTTCACAAAAAAACATTAAAAGCAAGACATAAGAGACTTCACCTGACACTGAATTAATTTAAAACCCCTCAAAAAAACAATGGTTCATTACTACAGCTTCTATGCAGTACAGTTCAGAGGGTTATGTTTCAGTAGCATGTCTACCTGTCACCCTCATTATAAATCTCCTTGTAAGGATATGACCTTTATTTAAGATTACTGCACTCGTGTTCCTCATTATAGAAATTCACATTTTCATTGACAGTGTAGTAAGAGCTTTTAATTTTCTAGATGTTTTTCCAAGCAAAGAGAAAAACTGAGTGGTAGCGCCTAAACTCTGATGGTAGCTGAGGCCACATTATCCCTAATTGTACAAATAAAGATACACAGGAGTGATTTTATCAAAGCAAAATTCACCATGAATTAATGAACTGGGACTAAATCTATATTGTCCTGCAAGATTTTACTTCTGTGCAAAGTCAATGTAATGCACCATCAGAAGATAATCTTTAATACTCCACAGAGTGTTTTAAACTATGCTTGACAGTAGAGACTCATGCTCAGTGAACTATGTTAGTGCATTTAAAGGATACTTAAATATACACATAGTAACCTGTATTTTAAAAACAGCATAATCATGATTGTGTGCTGATTTACTTGCTATACTTAGTTTGGGTAACGTTATCCTATTATAATGGTGCCTTCTTCCTGCAATATAAATTATGTTTCAGGGACTTCTACTGTTACTGGTTCAGAACAAGCATAGATATATTTACACAGTCTTGCGTTGCATTGTGTGGCTTATCCAAAATTACTCAGTCATCTATACATTGCCAAGAAAGAAACTTTCAGTTGATCACCAGAAACCCATAAGATGAGATTTAAGTCTCAAAATAGTGATAAATGCCATCAGCACGCTTCTAAATGAATATGGTAGACAATGCTAAGATAAGAGCGCTCTTGCCTCTTTACATTTCCCCACTTTGTCCAAAGCATTACCAATCACAAATTCTGCTTTTCTCCTGATCTCGATTAGGCTTCTTCTATAATTATAACTGCACAGACAAAGGTAAATTTTCAGTCTGGAAACATTTTTTAGAGCAGTTACTGCAATGCATTCATTAGAAATGTGTGCTCACATTAGAAAATAAAAACAAATTTATTTGCATTTTCCTTATGGAAAAGCAAGTGTTTATCAATTTCTATAATAAAGTTGTTCTTGTTTTCTCAGTTGAGTTAGATACCTAATTGCCATTTCTACTCTTGCAAATCTTCCCATAAAGTCTTAAGTCATCTGCCTAGGACAAGGCATTATATGTAAACAGGTGGAGAAAGTAATTTAGTTCTTATGATTTCATCTCTGCATGAAAAGGAAAGCACATTGGCATCTCCAGAGAAAGTAACGAAACAAGGACATCTGAATCAAATTTGGCTTAGTTTCCTTTGTGGACACAAAAGTACAGCATGCTTCATAAACTATGAACAAATCTCTGGAAACAGTAAGTGCTTGCTTTAATAGAAATTTAATGTAACAAAGGTCGGCATAAAACCTTATGGAGGGGGAAGGTGATATTTTAAACAAAACTGATTCTAGTAATTCACACTCATTCTCTTGGATTTCACTCACTCACATTCTTATATTTTCATACTCACAGACACCAAGATGTGTGTATCTGGTCTGGACAAGATCTCTGTGGTCTGGTCAAAATCTTTTGTTTGAGCCCAGAGGCCAAGTGACAGCTGGTAGTAAGACCTTGCAACATCTCCTAAGTTCATCGATTGCTGACAATTAACTTGGTTTTGCAACGGCTTTTTAACAAACAATTATAGCACAGTCTTTTGCCTTGTAATCTTGCTTACTTCAGCCTTTGTCATTTTGAGGCCAGGTTATGGTCCAATTAGTGTTTCCTCATTTTGGGTATCTATATGGATTCAGTCTATCTTCTTGCTGGGATAACAAAGGGGAAGTGCTTGTAACTATGACACCTTCACAGCATATGCACAGTAGTTACCTTTCTCCAAATGCACATGAAAATCCAAATCTGGCTGCCTTTAGGATCAAATAGACAAAAAGACAACTCTCTCTGACATGACTGTCACGTGCAGTCACATTAAACATCATATGATTTCCTCAACCCTCTTCTCAGAATGTCGAAGGAAAGAGCAAACAAGGGATCAGCATGCAGAATCATTCCCCAGGACAGAATGACAGAATATTATGTTCTCTGTAAAATTTGATTTGCTGCTGACTGATAAGTGAACATCATTCTCCTAAAAAAACTCATAATAAAGTTACTTAAAGATATGAACCGGCTTCCTGACTTAAAGAAAACAACACCAATTTAGATATTTGACTAGTGCTGTGGACTAGCTTTGTCCCTTACTTGATGGGCCTAAATAATTCAGAATCTGAAATGTACTACCTAAATAAATATTGTCCCCTTTATACTAGTGTCCAGGCCCAAGCTAATGGAACAAAAGTAGTATTGCTTTATTAACAATTTCAGTTTTAAAAATTATATTTCTCCAAAATGTTATAGTATTATAGACTAGAGTTCCTTATCTTTGGTGTATCAGTTAGGAATCTTGAGAATGATGTTAAATTTCTTTACAAATTTCTTTACAAATGTATTCTTGTAAGCTGTATTTCAGAATTATTTTGCCTGTGTGCATTTGTTTGCATTCCGCCCCAGTCTGTCAATTTAGCTTAGTTTAAAGATGTCTCTGTTTTAGAGAACATGGGATATTATAAGGAGTATTATTTAGACAATGTCTCCATGACCTGTTTTGGCCTACCTCCTCTGAGATAAATGTAGAATGTATGAGAGACATCAAAGAGAATGGAATGAGAAGATCATGCCTCTTGTTTTATCTACATACATACAATTTCTTATGGTGAAACTATTGAGAACAGGTTTCTCCAAAGCTTCTTATGCTCCTAAAAAAACTGCAGAAAACCAAAGGATGTGGTATTTTGCTAAGCAAAACACATTTTTTTCTTTCAATCTATTTTTAAATAGACACACAGATGTTCAAATTATAAAAGGGATCCTGACAACTTGCTGTGCAGTGCTCAGAGAAGCAAAGTCCTGTTGCAAAGCATATTTGGTCAGATCCCAGAAGATAATTCTCTATCTTGTGAGCCTATCCAACATGACAGGGTAAACAAAACTGAAAAAAACACTGTAGAAGGAGGGTTTATCCATTAAGGTTATCTCTGCCACCACCAGAACATTCTATTTTACTCAAAGGTGCTGAAGGATTGGTCGTGCAAGAAAATAGGAGATGCACCGTTCCTTAATGCTCCTGTAATATGGTGGACACTGCGTTGCTGCTGCGTCATCATCACAGATTGCACCTCCGAGTTAACTGCTCTGAAACAAGACATTGCACCCAGAAGACGTAATGGTGGCCTCAGTGCTGAAACAGAGTGACTGGAAAATTTTGAGACATTTCCTTCTTTTTCATTGACATTTAATTTTTATTCAGCTATCAGTCTAGTAACATTTATTGGTTCCAAAGTTTCAGAGTAGTTAATGCAATTAATCTGTTGCACATCTAACATGTTTATAGAAAAGGATAATATAGAGGAGACCTCTACCGGGACAATAAGCTCTGAATGAAGAACCAGAACAAATAACTTTCTGTCAAATTACACAGCAATGAGAAGAGCTTAAATATGAAAAGCTTAGGACATCATTCAGTAGAAATGAATATTTATTATCAGCTTAAATTATGGAATTTTGTTTCTGTTTAATTTTAATGTAGGTCAAGTAAATGAACTAGAGATAATTAAATAGTGTGGGAGTTTACTTAAAGGAAAAAAAAATCATAACCAAAAATAAAATTCAGGCAGACTATGTTTTGAAGTTGGATATTTCGTAATGATTGCATTTCTTTTGGGGGCATATGCCCATGAGTATCACCTAAGTGTTGCACAGTAAGGCCTAGGGCAATAATGAAAAGAAAAATCAGAGTAAGAAGAGACTGCAGCTAATAAATATTTGATTAGATACACAAATTTACACAGTCTGATGATGCCTTGAGGAATTTGTCATCATTTATTAACTCCTGTAATGTAAATGTATGGTATTATGTTTCTTAAAAAACAGCAAGCCAATAAAGTTATTAATATTTTCATTAAATTCTTTTCCAGAAGTATATACATCTGAAATACTACTGAATTTATATTTGTATGAATAAGCTCTCTCTCTGTATGAAATGACAGAGAGGTGGGCCTGCACTACAGAAGCTGTAGAGTCGTTCATGCTTTTCTGAAGAATTATACAGTTTTAATATGGGAATAAAATGTGTTTTTAACAAGTAAATTAATTTTAAAAAAAAATAACTAACAATACAAGCCCCTAAAATACCCAGTCCTAAAGTAGAATATGTCGCTCTCTGGAACAGAAACACCTCTGTACACTGTTATCTTGATTATTTAGGTGTTAAATAATACTTTAGTAAAACACCCATGGGATAGCAGCCATGGAACTCAGGAGCAGTTGGAAGGGTAACACCACACAGAATCAGACTGTACACCACAAAATATATTTCTCATATTTATTGTCACATCTATAGAGTACTAAGGTATTCCTATGGCGATGGACCCTTTTTAGAGCTTCTGTGTGACTTTGGGTCAGATAGTGCTCCTGCATATCTTACCTAGCTGCAAAGCAGTGGTCACACTGAAATGTATGTGCCTGCTAAAGTACAAAAGTACTACTTAGATTGGCGTTAAGAGAAAGAGCAGCTCAGTGTTTGTGATACAGCACACATCATTATTGTGCTACAGAAAGGTGGTGAAAAAGCCTGCCAGTGTTAGGCAGGGAGGTGAGCTTAAAGAAAGAATTTTCTATTACTGTTTTATTGGAATGGGAAGGAAAAGATTTTACTTGTTCATTAGTTCTTAGGATGGATTAGAAATTCAGACATGTCATTGCCAAACAGAGCAACTGGGGGAATCTAGGGAGTCTTGATATTTAATGTGGATTTTTCTGTATGCGTTTAAGGATGTTCAATAGTCACATAAATGGTGATATTTACTATCCATATCACAACACCCTTTACCCTTGTAGTTATTCCTTTATAGGGGGCTTTAAAGAGGAAAGATCTTTCTTTTTAGTCATTCTAAAATGTAATAATGAACTTAAACACATTCCAGTCTGAAGAAACTTGACTTAAAATAAGCATGAACAGCACATAAAAACCGTTCATCATCTTCACATTTCTGAATGATACAGTTTTCTGCAGTAAAGCAACATGGAAAATGCTCCACTCCTGCAAAACTAAAATTGCTGTACTTGGGTGGACTTCCCCTTACAAGTCAGATAACACTGGGAAATCCTGAATGGTGTTTAGAAGAACCTACTTTATGTGTATGCACCAGGGAGTTTTCATACGCTTAAATTATAGCTTGTGCTATTCAATCCTACTTACTCAAATGCAACATTTCTTTTTTTTTTTTTTTAGGAAAAAGAATGGTGAACATTTTCTCCACAGTGTCTTAGGTACTGAAGCTATTGGGCAGGGCATTTTAGTTTGTTGATTTATAGACTATGAAATTGCATTGAACATCGAATTACATGCACTTTTTTTTCCTCCAAATTGCACCTCTATCAAAACAGGTATTAGCACAGGAAACCCTGAAGTTATTTTGTTGCACTGTATGGAGGGCAAGTATCTTAGGGCTTAATGTTAACAAAAGCAAACAGCAAACACTTTGAGATATTTCTACCCCAGTTAAACTTGAACTAAAAAAATTAAATTTGTTTATCCAAGACAGAATAAAAACCATACAAATCTGGCTGTATTGGTTGTCATGCACAAAGGTAAGGAAGAATTAATGTAAATGAAATATTCTTACCTGAGCTGTACAAGCTTCTTAGACTCATTCTCACAGATTCCTGCAGATATTTTTGTTGGTCTGTTTGGGGTGCAGGTAGCAAATTATACACTCAAAGACAGTTTTCCTTTGTTTTACATACAAAGTCTTCATATTATATCTGGGATCAAAATTTTTGCAATCATATTCCATGTGAACTTTGATTGCCTTAATGAATTTGGAGGAGTCCACAATTTTTGATAGGAAGGTATTATGTTGAGGAATCTGTCTTGATCAATAACCTCAAGTATGAAGAAGAATGATTTGATATTTGAAAAGTACAGCAATTTTAGTTTTGCAGAAGCTGTGCAAAAAAGGGAGTAAATTTAAACTGGTTAGAAAAACATAATAGTTTATTGTCTCCCTGCGAATATTTTATACAAATCAAGTATATTTGCACATCTAATTTTCCTAAAAGTATAAATTGTAGTAATAAATACCTTGTCACACAAAGTTTTATTCCTATAATTCTCAAAAGCAAGGAAAAGATACTGGCAGAGACTTTCAAAGGTAATTCTGTGAGTGAAGAACTCAGTTGCTATTGAAATTCAATATCTGCTATGTACTCCTTTTAATTCCAATGAAGATTCCTTCAGAACTAAATGTGTATTTCAGCACTTTTTTAACAGAGGAAAAATCAATATAATAGTTTGAATACCCATGCAAAACATGGTCTTACAAGTTAATATTTAGCAGTACAAGAGTACAAGTACCCACTGAGGCCATGCAAGAGAATCTTTTAAGGAAATACTACACAAAAGGGCTAATAGCTTTGAACTCAGTTTAAAAGATGGTATTGTAATTAAGCCATAGATGTGCCTTTTATGAGCCATAACATGATTAATAAGGAGATCCTTTCACCTGATTATGGGTGGTACAGATTTTTATGTGCCTATACACAAAGGAATCAGTTGAGCTGTTTTATTTTAACTTAACAGTTATACAAGACAAACAGGTGATAGGAGGTGACACAACAAGTTAATTGAGGACTTTTTAAAGGTTAGTAGCAGTCTCAGGGCCTAAACATACTCTTTAAAAGTCACCATACATGGTATGCAATTAGATGGATTAGATTCTGCATAATTTGGCATATGTCAGAGGTAAGATTCCCTCCAGACCTGCTTTGACTGCAGAATATAATAGGTGTGACCTTTAGGGTTGTAAAGACATGATCACAGTTAAGAATCTTGCATTTCCAAGTATTTTAAAAAAAGTTCTAAACACTTTAAATTACAAAAACCATGTTGTCCCAGTAGCCAATCAAGTTTAGTCCAGAATTAAAACCAGAACTAAACTCACCTTGGTGAACTTGGTTTTTCAAGGTCCCTAGGGCCCTGGGCCTAGCCTTTAAATAGGACAGGGCAAGACAATCCAATAGTTTAATGTGATTGAACTTTATTTCAATAATGTCTTTAACTGTGGGTTGCTGGAACTCAAAAAAAGGCAACAGATAATATAATAAGTAATAGCTTGCCTGTAATATTATTTATCCCTTCTACACACTTAAGCTAAAGGCACCAATAATGTGGCTTTAAATTAACGTAAAGTGTTGTACAGCTATTAAGCTAACTCACTGCCTTCATGTGCCTCTCTGGTAAACTGTCTTCAGAGTGAAAATAGTTTAATTCAGAATACTCAGCACCAACTGGTCAAATAAGGTTTCGTAGAATTTAATTACAGACATTTTTCTGCTTTGCTTTCAAGAAATTTGTTTGTATTAGTAACAACAGTACTTACATAACTTGGCAAAAAAATGACGGTGCCAGGAGAGAGGACAATGAAAGCCCACTGAAGCTGATTATGGCCCTCCCACTGATTTTTAACAGGCTTTGGATCAGACATCTAGAGAAGGAAAAGCAACATTGCTGACTGCAGATATGATGGTGTACATGGACTGCCGTAGAACTGGATACTGCAGACAACACAAGAGAATTGCAGCTGAGACTCTCAACTCTACCTGAAGATAAGCTATAAGACTTCCTGTGTAAGGCTGGAGGGTTGATAGGAAGATACTGAAGTTTTCAGAACTATGTGGTACTAATGAAATAGTTACATAAGTGGAGAATATCAAGTTGTGCTTTAAATCAGTTTTTGTTTGCTATCCTGTATGGTCTTAGTTGCATAACCAAGTAAACAGAACTTATAAAATGTGACTTTTACAGTTGCTGTCAGACTATGAGAGTTCCTTTTGCATTGTTTTACTTGGCATTAGAATGTGCTGATAATTATTTGGACTCCATTAACAAATAAAATTTACTGCCTTTCCCACCATACTAATGAGATGTGAATGAATAGTGAAAAGGATTACCATGATAGGGACACATTGATTATTTGTCTACCTGATGTGGCACTCAATAAACAATAGTAGAAAGCAAAGAGTAAACTATAGGATCTGAGGAGCTTTGAAAAATGCATTAACATAATCTTTACTGTAGATTCTACAAAGGTATGATTCTCTCAAAAAACACCTTTAACAAAAGAAGTGTCAAGACATGGAAGGTTCATTCTGGCCTGAAAGCAAGTGCCATCTGGCATTCATGTTTAGAATGAGTGAAAATAGTTTTGAGTTTGATAATGAAGCAGTTACAGACTTTTAAAAGTGAATGCTGTAACAGAAAGAAATGTGATGAATATCAAAAGAAAGTCTAAGAGTGAGAGACTTGCAAATTTTTGTTTGTTTTAAACATTGTGTATGTTTTTCAAAAGATTAGTGCATGATTTTCAAATATCACTGCACATCTGTGCATCAGTGCATTGTTTCATAAGCCCTGTTCTCTTTCACTATCTCAGTGACCTATCAGTGCTGGGAATCTCCTTTATCTTCAGAGGTTTCCGAACTGAACTGTCAGTAATTTAAGTGTCTTTGAAGAAGACATCATGGTGGGGAGAGGATATGTGTTCCACATTGTGAATGATTGCCTGGTGGTGAAAATATGGAAACTTTACTGTTGATAGTGCAACCGGTGTGAAGCAGAAAGCCTAAATTTGTGGGTCGCATTCCTGTGAGATACCGTACAAAGAGATGGAAACTGGTTCAAGCAGCTGGAAGGGCACTAAATCATCAACACTGTGAAGTAAGAAGGCAAACAGAATACAATCCCAGTTTCAGGTGAGCTCATAAATAATATCCAAGTATATTAGCCTAAGCTGAGTTTTATGCTGTTGCAACTTGACAGCTTCTGATACCTAAGTTGGCTCATTTACAGCTAGCTTGGTTATCCCTGTGCTAGATTTAAATCTGCAACCTCATGAATAAACTGTACTGATGTGACAAAAAAAAAAAAAACAAAAACAAACAAACAAAGAAAAAGAGGACATTTTGCAGTTGCTTCTATGAGACTCAGTAACAACCAAAAGGAATTCTCAGTGTAGAAAAGGAATTGGGCA
>NW_008603493.1:316-52351 GCF_000691845.1 Merops nubicus | reverse complement strand
CTGTCATTCCTGAGACTTGGTGTGATGATTCATGACTTGAATGCTAATATAACTGGTTACTGCATATTCAAAAAAGGTAGACTATGGAAAAGAAGTGTAGATAGGAGAAACGTTGTACATATGCAGCATTCTACATCTATCTTTTTTAGAATTACTGTTAAACCAGAAGTATAGGTTTTAAATGCATGTAAAGAAGTGTGATAACAATGTTAAGGTAGAAATCTATTACAGATTACCAGATCAGAAAGTGAGATGAATTCCTTTAAAAATGCTTGCCAATGGTGTGTGCAAATAAAATAAAATTAAAAAACCAAAACAACCTATTTTTACATAAATCTGGAGCTATACATTGAAAGATTTGTATATATGGCAATACAGGAATATTTACTGGATGGAAACACAAACAAACCAACCTCTCCACTCCAAACAAAGAACAATTTTACCAAACTCGAAATCACTATTTTGGCCCTCATAATCATGAAATGGATTACTCTCCAGGTAGGAGCTTGGTGGTTGCCTGGGAAACGGTGATCATTACCTGATTTCTATAAAAGCAAAAAAAAAAAGAAGCTGATGCAGCTTCTCCCCATCATGTGACAGAGCAACCATGCTGTGCTGGGCAGGGTTAAAGTATGAAAGAAGGCTGCCTGGTCCATGCTTTTACATCTTTGGTCTTTAGTAGTGGCAACTTTCCTAAGGTGCTGGAAATTATGCATGAAGAAACTACAAGGAAAAAGTCAATGAAAAATGATTCAGTTGTAAGATTCGTAAAATGAGAGAGTGTAAGGCCAAAATTATCAGTACCACACAAAAACAGTTGCTTAAACTATGGTTTCAATTCTGATGAGCACCCATCCTGGCTGAAGGCAGCACTATTTAATACAAGTCAATATATAAGGAATAGGAAAAGAAAATTATTAATAACAATAGAAATCAATTTGGAATTTACTGATAAGATGTTAGGAAAATGTAGGGCTGATAAAAGGATAATATGGAGGATATTTTAAGCTATATTAAAAAAAAGAGTTTTTCAGATAGAAACTCTGGAACTGTTAGAGATGGGGTAGAAAATGTGTGAACAGTTGTAAACATGTTTGTACTGTATTCTGGCAGAAGGTTGAAGATACACTTAAGTTATCTAGTCAGGATGTAGGAATAGATGATAGACAACGTTTGCTTAGAACTGATGCCCAGAGTATCCCTGCCCAAAATACTTAAAAGAACGTACTAAAGAGTACAAAAGATCATTGTGTTGCTAGTGCTACCAAGAATTTTCAGGTAACTGGAAAAGTACTAATGCTGTATCAAAAAAAAAAAAAAAAAGAAAAAAAAAGAGGGGAGAACAATAATGTTTTTTCAAGCTGGTCAACCTGGCATGAGTCCCATGGAAAATATGGAAATGCCAATATGGAAGACTACTGACAAAAATTAAAGGTACAAAACAAAGTCACACATATTTACAAAAATGGCAGGATTGAAATTGCAAGTATTCTGTCTTGTCAAGCTACGTGATTTCATTCTTCAACAAAATTTGACTTAATTGATTAACGTAACTGAACAGGTACGATAGCTTCTGTAGTCATTTAAGTCAGTATTATAAAAGAATCTGATAGTAAATTAGTACAATACAATAACTATAGCTCTTATGCTAAATAGAAGAAAAACTTACTAGAAGGACTAGAAAAAACATTTCTGATAGAGTTCTTCAGATATCAGTATAAAGCCTGAAGCTATCCAGTACATTCACCAATGAGGTAAAATAGAATGAAAAAACTTCTGATAAAATCTGTGGATGATGAAGAGCCTAGAGAAGGTAACTAATGAGAAAGGTATGTCAATCACATATATCAGTACTGAAAGGTATGGCAATTACACATATCAGTACCCAAATATTCTGTATGACACTATAACCTCCAAAGCTGAGCTGGTAATGCAAACATGTAAAATTGGATTGAGACTAGGACTATGCAGATATAACAAACTGATTTTTTATAGATTCTGGAAAAAAAATGATGAAAACATCTGCATGTTTATCTTTCCCAAAATATGCTTTTTTCAGAGCAAAAATGTCTGTTTCATTTTGATATGCATAGCATGTCAAATACTCATCTGTGTTGATTTTATATGGTTTTGTTGAGCTGAAAATTCAAAATATAGAATACATAAGCATAGATAAAAAGCCTGGAGTATTTTGAATAAGAACAATCCAGTGTTACAGATTTTTAAAAGGTTAGCTATGGAACTCCTATATTATTTTCCACAAAATATTCTAGAATTTCCCAATACTGCACAGTTCAGAAACTGCAAATCTCAAAGTTCAGTATGCTTACTTACAGCATTTCTGTTACTCAAAAGACTGTTTGAGGTTCATTAGTGCTGCCTGGTATTTTCTCTTCTCTTGCTATTCATTAGTTGTCAGCAAAATCTCTTCTCACACCGGTTGCTACTTAGCAGCATATCTATATATTGTTAGATTTGTTGACTTCATTTAGTTAACTTCAGAGTGAAAGGTGGAAACTCAAGTAAAAATGTGACTTTGAAGTTCCTAACGTCTTTTCTGCTGGAGTCAGAAGCATAATTTATCTTTAAATTCATGTGCATAACACACAAATCAGCTTCCCCACCCAATACATCTCTCAACAATGACAGCTTGTATTTTGATAGTGCCCAAATATACTAAACCTTACCCTATCTACTCTCTTTCTCCTTCTAGGAGCCATCAAACAGAAAAGACACAGGAGTCTCATACTTAGAGGGGAGAAGGAAGTGCCTTTCTGCTTCTAGTTACCTGCTGACTTCCTAGTAAAGCGTGAGGACATCCAAGAAAGCTACAGCAGACAATATCTACCTGCAACTCCAGCTTTTGTAGCCTATACGCTTCTTGGTTTGCATTGCATCTATCTCTGTGATACAATACAAAGGTATACCTGGTAAGGAAATGCTTCCTTTTCAGATTTTTTGTCTGAGTTTGCATCATTGGTAGTACTTTAACACCTGGAGCTGTGGAATCAGTAGAATAATACAGATATTGCTAATTTTTCTTTCTTCTACACATATTTTTCTTTGCTACTGCATATGAAGATATACAGATGAAATCATCACCATTAACAAAGGGAATTTTATACTTCCTATCATGAAAATAAACATCTTGCACTAATATTTGATATGAAACAGGGATTTCAGAAAGACTAAAATTATTTCAAAAAACTCACAAAAACCTTAAACGGAGAGGATTACCTGTGCACTAGCACTGATATGGAAATAAATTAAAGAGATGTATTTCTCACTCATTTCCAAGAACTACACAGATTGTATTCCTAAAGACAATGCAAAGCCTAGAATATTACTTCTATATCCTGACAGCTTCTTTCTATTACTTTGGTCTTATTTTCCCAGAATTCTGTTTTGTTGAAAGTGCAGGAACTACCCTAACTAACCGAGGAGATAGCTACCTGCTGCAAAATTTCATTTTTCACTGTCTTGTTGGCAGACCAAAGGTCAAAACAAAGAGAGGAGTCATCTGTACCTTTTAGCGTATTTTGCGGTGTACAGGTATCTGTACAAGTCCATAACTGAATTGTAAAAAAAAATTACACTATTACAAATACCTTTTCCTACTATTTTGCTGCTTTTCCCCCTGCCTTTATCCTGTTTATTTCCCAATTTTCCTACCTTTTTCCTGTTTTGTTCCTCCCTTCTCCTGCTTCCTACTGATGTTTCCTCTTTTTTTCCTGCTTTTTCTACATCACCATCAACCCCTGTACTTTTCCTCAATTTTCCTCAATTTTTCTCCTGTGCAGTGTCTAAGGTCTTCTTCACAGTTTTTTGTTTGTTTGTTTGATTGTTTTTGTTTGTTTGTTTTTAATAAACCACTACATAACCTCTGAAATTAACAAATAGTGCCTTACAGGCAAGTTTTTTCATATGAGATCTTACCATTTTATGAGCTTGCACAGAATTATGACTTATATTGCATTCTTCCTTGATCTTCTTCTGTCTTCTTCTATTTCTGTCTTCAGTCCTTCTTTTCTCCAGCTATAAGAAAAACATTAGTTATAAAAAGAAAAAAGGACACTTTTTTTTTTTTAAAACAAAGTCCTGCATCTTTATTCTGTGTTTGCAGATAATGGACTGCTCATGACAATACTGGCATGCTTGACTTGCATGCATGAAAGTAATTTATGGGGAATAATAGCAGGTCTGAGAGCTAGCAGTGGGTGGTACCTAGGAGGCATAGTGCACTCTACACTCATAGCTACTAATGGCCTGTTAACCCCTGCCCTCAATGTAAGCCACACAATATAAAAGACCTGCTAGAGGGCAACAAACCTGAAGTCCAAGCGATAAGAGTGCAGTATACATTACAAGCATCATCTCCTTTAATTTTTAGTCACTGAACTAAACTATGGTTTCACTTTATACCAATGCAGCCTGAGCTGACCAATATTAAGTGACAGGAAAACTTGACTGATTAAATTACTTTAAGGTGATTCATGTGGTGCTAATAGTGTAGATATCAACAACAAATGATGATGAATAATGAAATGGAAAGAGAGAGAAAACATTCACTTAGCTGAGGCTAATTTTGCTACAAGTGATGAATACAGTCCATAGCTATTAAAGTGCTGAATAAAATAACACATACAGTAAATGTCTGTAATGCTATAAGTTACAGTCTGCATATTAGTTAAATTGTATGCAGGTATCCTGCATTCTGACATGTCAGCAGCAACTTAATTGCTATCCATTTGATCTAATAATGTTTACTTTCAGAGATGTTTTTGAAAAATAAAGCAGAAGGAGTTATGCTTGGATGCAGAGTAGAGAGGTCACAAGTATCTGGGAGTATTTACCATCTGCTGACTTTAATTTTTATCTATGTGTCCTAGTTGCATTCAATTTTTTGAACCACCATGATCAAATGGATTCAAAATTGATGAAACTAATACCAATATAAAATTGTGAAGTCATCTGATGGCAGCTAAACTCTACACATGAGTGACTGGTATTTTTACTCTGTGCGTATGCAGGACTAGCTCAGTCTCTGAGAATAGAGGGTTTGAATCCCCTCAGGGAGAGGAGGACCTTGATTTTAAGTGTTAAACATTCTGAGTAGTGTTCTGACTTCTAGGCATCATATTTACATAAGTAATTAGGTATGTAATTCTCCTGAGTTTCAGTAGGAGTTAAGTTCCCAAAAGATAACTGAAGAATTTGACAAAAGCTTCTTATGTAAAACAAGTATTGTCACTACCATATTATCTTATTTTCATTCTACTCCAGCAGTTAAACTTTAAACAAAATAAACCTACCAAAAATTTTCACAAGAAAGATTAAATGGCTGTATAGTGGAGATGCATACTGGTTGTTAGTCCTTAGTGGACAGTTAGGAAAGTTTAGAAATTATATTCACCTTCTCAGCATTTAATTCTGGATAATTTACTTATCACATTGGGATTCCAATGTGAAGGCTATAGTTTACCTTTTAATTCTCACAGATAGCTATGGCATTTCACTTGCATTTTTGGATTCTACTTGTGAGTCCAGGCATCTATCTGCATTGAGATTGCACCTATAAGCATCCACACTCTGTTGTGTCTACTCTGTGATTTGTTGGGGTGAGATTGTTTACAGTAAATGGAATTTTAACTTGTTTTCTTTCTTCACTTTATTATTTTATATACTTTGCCTGATGGAAAGAAAAACATTTTCTCTTGTTTCATGGGTGTAATGCCAAATGTTGATTATGGTATTCAGTCAAAGCCTAAAGCTGCCTAAAATACATAAGCATCTTATTTTTTATTTGTAGATCTTAGATTTATTTCTGTCTTGTAAAAAAAAAAAAAAAAAAGTGTTATTTTCTATGGAGGCTTATTCCCAATATTATGTTTATTTTCTGATGCTGTTACTCTTTGATAAGATTTTGGGTAATAATGCCAGTTCACTGTTGATGATGGCAACAAAGTTTATCAATTATGAATCCACCATTTCAGCTGTCATGTGTAATCCAGTGGAAAAAAAAAAATTCACTGCTTTAAAGGCAATTTTGTATTCTCATTGCAATTAATTGAAAACTAGGTCAACAGCCACTCCAGACAGACAGTGATATTAAATAGGGGGAAAAAATGTTATACAGAAATAATTAAGCACTTACTATATTAAATTGTGATAACATTCTTTCAGCTGTATCCACTGACATATAAATTTGGAAGCAGATTCTCTTGCTTCATGTTATATCCAATTTCAGGACTGCAATACAAGGAAGACACCTTTCTTTGGAGCTTCAATATTTGCTATGTGATAAACATGCAGACATGCTGCACAATACTGGGTAGATATATATAGAAACTAGTAATTAAATTCTTCTTTTTTTTAACTACTTTAATTAGTAGTTAATTTATGCACCTGATTTTTCAGGTGCTTGTACATGCTCATTAAAAATGACCTCCAAGAAGAGTAGGAATGCTGAAAAGAGAGCCAAAATGACAGGTTGGCTGCTACTAAGTTTAGCCTTTTTCTGTGTTGGTAAAAGCTTTTATAAGTACCTTAATTATATATGATCAAAACTTTCAGAAACTTTTCATATTCAACAGTATTACAATGCTAGTACCAGACCTGCCAGTATTGTCTTCCAAATTCCCGTTTACTACTTCACTGCAGTTTGCTACAGGCTGAAATCTGGTGTGTGCCATATTAGCCTGGAAAAAACCAATTTTGTATTGTTTTGTTATATAAAACAAGCCATTTTTACATCAGAATATTAAGAAATCATTTATTATGCTCTAATTTGAAGAAGGAAGCAAGGAAATGAAAGAGTATATTTGTTTTAGTCAATGCAGAATAAATGGACTAAAAATTTGGTTTTAGCATAAAACTGTGAGGCTACATAGCATCAGTTGCAGCACATGTACTGTGATGTCAACTCATTACTCTAATACAAATGTCCTTAAAACTTCATGTAGACTGGCACGTTATGAAGCGTTAGATGGCTTCTTCAACTAATAAATACCTTATGGTGGTGAGCAGTGCATAAATGAAGCTCTTCGTTTTATGCAATTAAGTGCATTGATGATATTTCAGATTTAAAAATACTGATGTACACAGTGGCCACGATGGCTTTATAGACACAAAAGGTATGTTTATTGTCTTCTGGGAATAAGTCTGCTTCACAATACTTTTACAGACACATTAAAGATCCCATGTGCATGCAGTGTCAGGGAGAACCACTTTCCTCACTGGTAACCCCACTGAAGTTACATAAATGCACTAAGAGAACTCTCACCTGCACTTTTTGGTCAAGCCAAAATGTGTCCAGGGTTTTCAGTCTTAAACGCCCTTCTCCAGTCATTGATCCATTCTTGCTTTTCTTTTTACACACTTTGAAATGCATTTTTCATATCAAGGATACCTATGGAGATAGATTCTGTGCTTGGTTAAAGGCAAACACACCCTCTCGTAGTTTTTTACTTTTCATCTAGCTGTGCCTGAATTCCTCACTGCCAAAGTAAATGGCTGAACTCTGCAGGGTATTATGAAGACAATCTTTTAAAACTATGTAAAGTCCAATACTCTATTGTGCAGTGTCAAAGGTCTTTAGAATCACTTAAAAACATCCATTCCAACAGAATTTCTTAGGTGTCCTGCTATAGGAACTGATACAAGAAAACCAAGATGCTGCTGACCTCAATCTCTGAATGTGAGTGGGTAAGATATGAAGAACAAATAATAACCAGGCCTCTCTACTGTATTTCATCTGTCTTTTTCTAAGCTGCCAAAGCTTCATAATTCAAACAGAGATGCTGAACTTTAGATTAGGGGCCACATTTTCCTAAGTACTTGTATGGTGACTAATACAATAGACCATAATCAAGGCTTTATTGAAAGCTAAATATTAAATAGCAATTTGAATAATACCACCATCTCTCTAGAGCACAGTACATTGATTGCCTTGTACTCCTCATAAGATAATTTTAAAAGCAAAACAAAATGTGGATTGATTGTACCTCAGATATGGAGTGGCATTATGTATAGTACAAGCATGTATAGTACATGGCAAAGTATTCTCTAAACAAAAATGCGTACTAGTACCTAAAGCCCACTCTGTTCTGCTTCCTTTTTCATTATAGCTGATGTTCCATTTTAACTTATACATTTGAAACTCACTTTGTGTTTTAATGGAATGCTCTGGGCCAAATTGATCCCCAGTGTAATGTTGCATGTGCATGTCAGACAATTATTACAATTTTTAATGGCATGAATTTGGGATGGTTGCATTATTCATGTGGGGCATATTGATGAGAAGGTCATACACATCACTGCAGAATTTAAAATATGCCTGCAGTTCAAAAGTGTACTTTTTACATACATTTAAAATGTGTGCTTACTGCTTTTGCTTTTCTAATTGATGAGTACTAATATTATTTATTTCACCTTCTGTGTATAAGGTCGAATTTCATTAGCTACTATTTGCAGGCTCAGAATGAAATGAAGACTACAATAAGATTTAGAATAGAAAATACTGATAGAAAATTCCAGTGTTGTAGCAGATTCTCACCCTCTTAGAAGATGGACTAGACTTGTAGAACATTTTCTGTATCCTGTGGCTATTAATTCAATATATTCATTATGCTGGACAACATGTTATGTCTGAGCTTTTGCAAGAACCTGCTCTATTATTTAGCAACAAAGCTCCTGAATTTTCTTCATTGTGAAAATACTATTAGGTTCTGCAGGGCTGTCTATAAGTACTTGAAAGAGTTCATTATATTCTGACATCATTCCAACAATACCCTGGAGGTATGGTTTATCTGTTGTAGTGACTTGATGCCCTTTCTTCTTGCAGCTCCTGCAAAGGAGAATGTAGCCAAGAAAAAATGGCATCATGTCCATATTGCTTATACATTACTCCTGTCCCCCATTGAACTATGGTTTTCAGCTGTGAACTGGAGGAACCCAAATAGGTTTTAAGTCATGGACTAGACCATGAACAGCAGCTCTGGTCTTTGGGACACAGAACCATGATATAGAAAACCATCCCAGAGTTTCATAAACTACCATCTGACAGGAATAAATGCTTACTTTGAGTGGAGGTATATAGAAAATAGCCTTCATCTGACATGGTAGCATCATGGCTTTGCCTTGACTGAGGTCTGAGTGACTGAGTATAATGAGCAACAGCCAAGAGCACACCACAAACAGGGCCTGAGCAGAGTATCTATCAAATAGCAAATGTTTATAGCTAGTGGATTCTGTTGGCTGCTTGCTGGGATAAGTTTGTAAACATTGGCAAAACTTTCTCATAACAACCTTGTGAACTATGCAAAGCTGGCAGAGTGCATGGACAGCATATGGACAATAACTGTTATCCAATTAGTAACTCAGCTTAGATGTGTGAACAGGCTCGTTAACCTATGGGATTCGGGGGGCTGTCGGTTGTCGACTATAAAAGGCTGTAAAACTTTGCAATAAAGGGATTTGACTGCCGACATTTAAGAACAACAACATGGCCTACAGAGAGTAGATACAAACACGTTACGAAGAGCTGCAGAAACCTGAGGGATTTCTGTGTTTTGGGGGCATTTTGTGACATTTACATACAACAGTGTTTAAAATTAAGAAAAGTCAGAAAGGAAGCTTTGAAAAGTCCTACTACCAGATATGAGGCTATTGTTTAGAGGACTACAACAACTAGTAGTAAAACTGTATTGCCAAAGAGCAAACGTCACTTAGATTCTATTTTGAAAATTCTCCTTTTTTTTGAGAATATCCAGGAGGTAGCTAACCAAATCCTTTGCAATCAGGAAAAAAAGTCCCTGTTGATCTTGCTTTTCAAGAAATTATCCTGTGTAAATTATTGAAATGAGTCATTACTTTCACAATTTCCTGTAAACACACACATATTTCATGAGATCCTGTGGAAGACATATTTTAGAAGAATAAAACCATAAACTTACAATTAACTTCTGTACTTTGGAAACATCTGAAACACACGGGCCAAACATTCATTTTTTAACTCAAGATTTACATTCTCACTAGAAAGATTAACTATTTCATAGCATTGTGTTTTAACCATTACTTCTTTAGCTGTGCTTCCTGTCATCACATTAGTGTATGCCTGCAAACAGAATAGGGTATACTTACGTATTTTTTTAACAAAATTTCTTCTCACTCTTTCATTCTTTCCTCTTATGATCTCTGCATGATCTTGGTATTAATTATGAAAAAAAAACCCTTAAGAGTAGTTCTTTTAAAATATGTAACTGAAAATTTCAGCATGACCTTTTACATCTAAACCCTGATTTAAGAGCCAACACAGCTAAAAGCATAAGATAGTATGCTGCTGTAGCACATTAAAGGTCAAATTTAAATGAGTTCAGGTTGAGATACTGTTCTTTATCTTAGCAAGGAATCAATTATGAACTCCAGTTATATATTTAACTCTCATTACTTTTTTCAAATGCCATGTATTGATGAATTTAAGCCATAATTATGCTAGTATTAACAAACACTTAACGTCTGACTCCTAATCAGTCATATTAGAATCAAGAGGTATTTAATATTTGCAAAGTTAAGTATACATATTGGTGTTTGTAGGATGAATGTCTTCTACAGTAAAGGTCTGATATGTACACAACAGTATTTCCCAGACTTAGTTCAAAGGAAGATTCCTGTCCTCAACAAACAAGAGTAACTTTTACCTTCTACTGATTATGATGTTTCTAACCGTCAAGCTACTGAAGGAAGGACTGTTAACCTTCAATTATTCTGTTGTAGACAAGACCTGACTCCAAATGCTGGGTTCAGAAACTCTTTCTTTCTTCTCCATTCCTTCCTATGAGGTATCTAATGTTAGCTGTGAGATGGCCAGAATACAGGAACAAGGTGGAGCCTTTTCAAGAGTTTTTTTCCCCCCACTGTTCTAAGATCATTCACCTGTTCAGATCCTGTAATAGGATCTGTTTTGCCTGTGGAGGTTCCCGGGAAGATAAGTGTGTCTCTCTAGAAGTGGGTCTTTATGAAGCAATGAGTTCACAGAATCACAGAATGTTAGGGGTTGGAAGGGACCTCCAGAGATCGAGTCCAACCCCCATGCCAGAGCAGGACCATCTAGTCTAGGGCAGGTTGCAAATTCACTAAGTAAAACAAAATGTAAATCAGATGGATAGGGGGTCTAACCATTGCTTCAACTTGCTTATTCCAAATACCTACATCATACTTCAGTGGAATCTGTTGGAACTTTGCCGTTGACTTCAAAGGAATCAGATTCAGGCCACTGAGAAAGCACTTGAAACCAATAATATTTTAAAAGCTTCACTTTGAAAGTAATGATAATGAAGCTCAGTGTTTACTCTCCCCTATCTAGAAATAACCTGTAGGGGGGAGAATGGGACCTTTGGATAATTAACTATTCAGTAAGTCTTAAGCAGCTCAATAGTGCTTTTTATCTTCAAAGTGCTTTTTAAACATTAACTAAGTAATCCTCTCAGTCCTCTGAAGTGAATAATTTGCTATTTATTATCCCGGCGAAGAACTGCTGTAAATAAAAAGGAAATGCTGAAAACAGTAGGTTTCATTTACACGTTTTTAAATAGGGAAAGGAATAATAAAGCAAAAATCTCAGGCCATGAATCTGCATTCCCTTGGTAGTTACTCTCTTTCAGGAGCTACTGCTCCAAAGGAAAAACATAATCTGCATGACTGTGTATTGTCAGAGATGGAAAATCTATTGCAGAAGGGAGCTGCCTCTGAACTCTACTTCTCTCCCAGATAATTGTATTCGTAAGTGAACTTTTCTAGCACATGCTTCAGATTTGTGGAAGGATGGTTTGACTGCAAGTTCTCACAGTGGCTAAAATTTAGCACAGATAAATGTAAACTAATGCACCTGGCAGGGGGGAAAAAAAAAAAAAAGGAAAAAACAAAACAAAACAAAACAAACAAAAAAACAAAAACACCACAACACAACAAACCCCACAAAGGATAGTTAGAAAAAAGATGTTACCAAACAGGAGTAAGATCCTGTGGTTGTGACACAGAGTTCTATAAAAACATCATCTTCATACCAAACATAATTAAAAAAATTAAATGCTAATAATTATTAGGAAGCATTCAGGGGGTTTTCCTTTTAAGTATATATTTCAGTAGATGATCTTGCCATTCCTGTATATTTACAATTACATACATGAATGGTCTGGAGAATAAATATCTTACATAGAATTTCTGGATTCAGTGTTATTTCTTAGCAGTGGAATTTCCCACAATGTTCTTCAAGCAAATGGTGTTTCTCTAACAAATATTTGACAGAGTACTACAAATACTTGAGCCTCTCAGATTTACAACTATATTAAAAAGGCTAAGAAAGAGTTTAAGTCTAGGCTACATCATCCAACAAGTGTTTTTGCATTAGAGAACTTCATCATCCCTTTAACTTAACTGACTTCAAACTATCTTACAAAATGCTGAATGCACAACATCAAAATACTAGCTAATAGTCTTCTGATTGGTATTAGTGGTCATGTTAGGATTCCTATTCTCCATTTATGGAGAAAGGAAATACAAAAAGCAATATGGAATATTATAGAATTAATTTGTATCGTATGTTTAGCAGCGCATCCTTAATATTAATGCATGTGCTAAATCTGAGTTTTAGCTTTACATCCATATGCATGGTAGGAAAAAAGCAGGCACTTGATCTTTTTCCATTTAATCTTTTATTCTTGCAAAAATCATACCTTTCCACATCTATACTGAAATTAAAAAAAAAAAATTACTACTGAGGAGGACTTATTTTCTGATATTGAGTTTGCAGTTGAGTTTATGGGTGGGCTGAGCATAAGGTTTATGCTTTTGTTCTGTGCCCTTATCTGTCTTCCTGAATAATGGCAAATTTCAGCAGAATATTAGGATGAAGCAATGCAAGTTTGAATGAGATACTAGAAACACTTCTGATAATCACATCAGGAAAAATGTAAATTTACTTCATTTTAGGAATCCAATATTTATACATGTATATTACATGTTAATTCTGATAAAGAGATAGCTTATTTTTCTCTTCTGCATATTACTGAGGAAAAATATGTTAAAGGATACCTTCTCCCATGCTAATATGACGGATAATCTGTTTCAAGATTTTTCCCTGTTTTGAAAAAAGTAGCATCTTGATCGGAAATAATCTAAAAGAAAGTGGATGGATAGGAACACCTGGTCTCAAACCAATCCCTGCTCTTCAGGGACTCAGAATCCTTCTAAGCTTTCTTTCACCACATTGCAGTACGAGCTTCAGGCAGCAGCAGAACCTATACTCTAGGTATAGCAGATTCTATACCTAGTCCTGCTTTGTCCTAAGTGCCCACAATGATGTGCCATAAAGATGATTATAGGAACCTTCTACACAAAGTAGAACAGTGTTGAGTAATACAGTACTGTGAAACACCCTCACAAACAGATCCAGCTTCTATGTAACTTGAGGATGCCCTTCACTTTGTGTTCATGTTGTAGTGGCAGTGGTCCCTGCACACTCATAGCTCTCAACTCTCTACTTGAGATAACATTTGGACAAGTATCAGTACTGATTCTGTTTGAGTTCCTAAGGTGCTCTAGGAATTACTGTAAAATCTTTATTTTTTTTTTAATCTAAGCAAAATATAAAACCTAAAAAAAAAATCTAGGAATTATATAATCTTTCTGGGAAAAAAAGTTAATTTTTTTCATGATTTATAAGGGTTCTTCTTTATGAACTTATATAAAAAGGCGAACTTTGAATATTTTAAACTTGCAATTTTTCTTTCTGTCTCTATTGCCATTATGCATTTAAGGGTTTTCAGGGTTCCAATACTTTACATTCCAATACGTTTTTCTCCTATGAAAATTAGTTAAAATTGTCCATGTTTCCAATATTTTCTGTTATGTATACAGATTTGAACAACATTGTCATTTTTATTTCAATATTTATTGCTATTTCCACAAAGGCTTTTTCACCAAAACCTATTTCCCCCAACATTTTAGTAAATGAAGTTATTTTGATTAAAATCTCAAAAGTTTATGTAGACATTGTAATGAAAATGAAAGGTACCCCACTCTCTAAAATCTTGCAAAATGAAAGCAGTTTAAATTTTAATGGTAGGAAGATTATGTCTTTTTCTCACACAGATTCTAGTGTTAGCCACTGTAATTTATAACAAGCAAGATTGTAATTGTTAGCCATTAAAAAGAAACCAAAATGGATTCATCTCACATCTGAAGTTTATCTACAGCTTATTTTCTACTCCACAGCTGGTTTGCGAGCTAAAATTTCCTTCAATTCCAAATATTCTAAAAGAAGTACCAGAGTAAGTATTTATTAGACTGTCATTCCTGTCAGTCTGCTGTCCAAATCTTACTCCAGAACCAAACTGCCATGCTTTTAAAGATTTTACAATTTGAAAGCCTTAGCTACTAAATTTTTCATCCCTAATACATGGTTAGGAATAAGTATGCAATTGATAAAGGTGTTAAAATTATATATAACCTAAAACTTCAGAGAACCAAGGCTTTGAAATCATTCAGCTGCAGAGAAGACAATAAATAGAATCAAGTATTCTATAAATTTAAATAAAAAATAAAAAATATATAAATAGTAGATATGCTTCATATCATAAAATAAGCCAGCTAGTGCTTGAAATGTTATAAAAAACATCAGCTTTTCCATTTGAACAACTATTGCACTCTCCAATCAAGCATCTGACAGTGCCTGCTATTAAAGCTACAACACTGAATTCAAAGGACTCACTAGTTCAGTCAGTTACTGAAATTTCCACTGCCCAAAAGCAGAATTCTCACTGTTCTTTAGAAGGTTCACATCCTGAACAAAAGAGTGACAATAAAGCATCTTTTCTTAGAGATACTCTCAGAAGAAGAAACAGACTATATAGTTATTTATTGTGTAGCAACAAGAGCTGGGTCTTAGAATCAGCAATGATGGTTAAAAAGAACCTGCTCAACAATTGGACAATTGATTCACCATGAAACTAAACTATAAAGGACACTTTAGGAGAATCTTCCATGAGCAGAGTTATAAAATATTCATGGGGTGCCTCTACAACCAGTGTGTAACTGGCACACTGTTTCTGGGAATGCCATTACAGAAATACGATATTCCAAATATGAACATCTGGTAATCAAATGCATGACAGTGTAGTACTTACATGAGAAACATGATTTATTCCCAAGGAAGAATATTAATTCTAAACACAGGGCTTCCAGACTTTCTGGAAGACAAAAACATGAAAGAGACAGAGGGGAAAGTAGAGTTGTGTGTATCAGGAGAAAAATCAGAACTTAAAAATTGCTACAGTGAGCCTTAGAGAAATATAATGAATCAATCTGGGATTAAGCTACTAGAGAGGGGAGAAAAAAAAAAGCACTAGGGAGGTTGTACAGACCTCCAGGGCAAGAAGAGACATGAGAATAAAATTCTATTTAAAGATGAGGTGAGAAAAAGAAGGTAAAACCCCCTAAAAACGTAAGAGACAAGAATTCATAATTCTAACCCTCTAATTACCAAAAACCTCAGAGACACAGAGGAGGAGAAATACGGGAATGAAGATGTAGTGAATGATTACATCTGAATTAATTAGGGACACAAACATATGAGTGCAAAGACTCTATTGGCAAGCATAATTGTTTGCCATTAGCTAGTGATGAAGATGGCATTAATAGTTTTATAAAACTGAAATAATTTTCCAGAAGAAATTTCATGTGAGGAGATGATAGGCCTTCTGTATTTCAGTACAGTAATATATGGAATAACCTTTGTAGATTAGCCAGTTCTACACGAATTTTCACAGGGCAGTTGAAAAAAAATAGGAAACAAAAAATGATGAGTAATGGACATGAAAGACAAATTCTTTGTCTCTGTAAAATGGTGCAGCTCCATTAACTTTTTCATACAGTTCAAGATGAGAAGGATCCATTAGATCATCTATTCTGACCCTGTATATCATAGGTCATTAAATTTCATTTTCGATTGTACTCAACTTGGTAGTTTACGTTTAATGTATTACTGAAAAACATCTAGCCTTATTTGAAGGCAGAGAGATTGAGAATCAAACACTGTCCTTGGAATTTTGCTCTGAAGGTTAAATACTGTTGCTGCTGTAAAACTGTGCCTTATTTCTCATTTGAATTTTCTTGGCTTCAGTTTCCAGCCAGGAGCTTTCTTTCTGCTAGCTTAAATAGTCTTTCAACACTTAGTATATTTTTTCTTCTACTTGTAGATCATATGTAAGTAATTTCTTCTTTGGGAAGCCATACAAGAACAAGTTCTTTTTTTGACGTGCCTCTCTGTAAGGCAGCTTTTTGCAGATTTAAAAAAATTTCCCCTTTTTAACCCTCCCATTTTTAGCAATCAACACCCACAATTCTTGTACTGGTCAAAGTAAAGTTACCTCTCTACTCATGTTCTTTCACCCTGTGTTTATACTTTGCAGAAACCATTTTCACAGAGCATCACACTAGAGTTCAGTTTGAGCTGCGCATCTGTTGTGTCTTTTGAGGCACTGAAGCTCAGTGAAGTTGTCCATGTTTCCTGTATAATCAATATACAAAGACAGGGTCCTTCAGAGGATGACTCATATTTCAGTTACCTCTATTTACCTCATAGAGAAGACAGACTGACTGAGCTCCTTATTTGAAAACTTTGGTATTAACAAAACACTGTAGGAGCAGGAGATATAGAGAGCTGAATTGTCTTTACATATAATGAACCTGGACTTTTATTATCTTTCCCGGTAATTTCCTACAGCCAGCAGGATGAAAGCAAATTCTTCTAAACTCATTACACATTTGTCCTCTGCCCCTGCCTGATCTCCTTTATTTCCTCTGTATTTGACACGGAACAGTCTGCTTATGCGGGGAAACAAGATCTCTGTACTGTTTGATGAGAAATTTGCCTAAAATTATGAACAAGTTGTTGATCTCCTCCTTCTTGTCTACCTATAATTTCATCTTTGCCTGTGTCAGCATTAACAGTTTCATTAGCAACGGAAAAAAATGCAGCACGACATTTTATTTACCTTTACATGCATACGTATTACTTCCAAACCACTGGCAATACCACCAGGCACTTCTGCATCAGCTAAGGCACTGAAGGTGCTTCAGCACTTAATATAAAATATTACAGTCCATCAATGCACAGTCTACAATGAAAATTTGTGTTCCATGAAGAGAACTTGTAGAGCAGGCAAATTCTGCATACACTATTTATTTCAACTGATAATTTTCCCTAACTCACTTCCAGCTCTGTTTTGCTCCATCACTTGTGAATTATGAGGTCATCTATAACTCATGGAAATAGATGATATATCATGAGTTATCCTTTTGTAAAATGTTGCATTAATATATTTAACTTGTATAATTTATATTTTTCCTCAGAAGAGGATATAATTTTGTTTATGATGTATCAACATATTCAGTTCTTGTACTGCATGTTAAAAATAAGGCAAGTCCACTCATGCCTATTTCTATCACCAAATATGACTATGTGAATAAATATTAAACTGTTTGGTTGGTTTTTTTTTTGCTCCCTCTACCCTCCACCCCCGCCAACATGCATCAAGAAATGTCTCATCGAGCTGGAAAATATTGCTGCCCTAAGCATTTCTCCAAACAATCTTCCCTGTATTCTTTGAGTCTTACACTCTGACTTTGTCATCTAGAATATTGTCATTCTTCTCAAACAATTCCCTTCTTTCATGCACTGGACTAAATGGTGCCTGGAAACAAATAAAGGAAGAGTCAGTGCATTTTGTGATGTTTTTCTGTGGTGGTTTTTTAGTATTATTATTTTCCCTTGGCTGATCAGAAGCTATTTACCTATTTTACTTAGCAATCTTACTAAATCTGTCAAACACTATTAAGTTGCCATCTCATAAATTAAACAACACAGTGTTTACATACTCTGCAACCCACCTTTGGTCCTACCCAGGCAAAAACTTGAGTTTTCTAACGCATCAGTTACAGCCATGAAACCGGAAGGCTCAAGCTCAAGATGCTGAACTTTTTTGTCCTTTCTGATCTTAGATCAGTTTCTATTGCTTCATAATTAAATCCAAGCAACCTTTGGGTGACCACAATTTCAGCATGCCACTATAAGACTGATAAGGCTGATGAGAGTAAAAAGAAGAATAGGCAAGCACTGGGCCTGTCTAGTGGGTGCTACTTTAGCTTTTTCCCCACCATAGGATCCCTGTCCCCTGGAAACCCCACAGTTCACAAAGGGTGCAGAACAATGTAGGTAGTAGGCAAATAATCTGTCTCAGAGTTTTAAAGTCTTCTTTAGTAATAATGACTGACCTCCAAACCCCCATAATTCCATCTTTCAAATCTTGTGTAGCTGGTGGTATAGTCAAAGGAAAATAGGATGATGCTAAGGTGAATTCTGTCCAGATTAGATTTTACAAGTACAATTTGTTGAGGAATATTCTCTGCAAATCTCTCTGGTGCAGATGAGAGAAAGTAGTTGCACCTCATTCTTTATAAAATTAGAAAATCCCTTTATTTGATAAGGTGGTGTATTTATCTGAGTGTTTCGGCCAATTAGGGAATAAAACACCAAGAACATGAATAAAAAAAAAAATTGTAGAATGTAATTAAAATGGTCCTGTCTATTCTCAAATTTGTGAATAGGTTGAAAATGTTATATAAACATTTAAATTTTCTTAAAATGATCATCAGAATAAATTAAGTAGTTTTATTACCACTGCTGATAGTGCATCAGTTTATAGAAATGCACATTTAAATGTAGGGATATAATGATTTTTTAAATTCTTTACAAATAGTAAGTAATTGTATATATAATATGCTAAGCATCATTTACTGTTTTTCAAACTCTCTCATTAATAACAGCACAGAGACACATTGTATACTGGTAAGACTCTCACTTCCATTTCTTGTCCTTGATCACACAGTAGATTTTTTGAGTGCTCAGACACTGTTTATTTCTTTTCATTGGAGACAAGCATCTTTTCTAAAACAAATAAACACTATTTACTGGCATTCTGCACAAAGCCAGTTAAGGTCTGCAAGATGTAAACCATGAGTTCTGACTAAATATTTCTTTTTTCTACATAAATTTCTCGATGGGCAATGCCTGGAGCACTTACTGAGGTATCTGCAAAGATCTGAAGGCAAAGTACTAGAAATATGAATTTGCTGAAACAGAAAAGTATCATTTTCATACTACCCATATTTTTCCTGTTGAGAGAGGAATGGGGAATTGCATACTTCTGTCTTTCAACAAAGAAGTGTTCACTGTTGTGGCTCCAGACAGAGTAGAGGCTTTCACTCATGAGACAAAAGTCTATTTTTGCCATGTATGCTTAGAGCCAGAGTTCATCCCACACTCCAACCTCATTCTAAACAGAAAGGGAACTGTGCCTGTAGGAAGAACTGGAGGGAAGGGACCTGGGGGTAACGTTTCTGTTGGAGTACTGGGCTTTCCATTACCTGTTTACCTCTAGCATGTAAGGAAGATCTCTGGATGAATTTAGTCTGGGGAAGTACAAAAGCAGATTATACTACACTTCAGCAAATCACAACCATGCAAACTGTTGTAAGCTATTCCAAGTTGTGTGGGCAGTTTCAGACCCTGGATAAACTGTAGGCAAAAGGTCAAGTAGTTGACTTTTAAAGCTCATTGCTTGCCCTTTCTTTTCCTACCTGTTTGAACTGTGAAGACTCAAAAAATATGTGATCTATGGTTCATGTATATTTTAAGGCTATCTCATAATACAAAACATAAAATTCCATGTCAATCAAAAGAAAGCCACAAGCTTCTTTTAAAGATTGGGAAACAGGTTTTTTACTGTTAAGGTTTTGGTCAGATGTCACCTACATTTTTCCAGGTAATTAGCAATGAGAAATAGCATCAAAAAATAAGTAGGTAGAAAGCATTTCAGAACATGCCTCTAAGGGATACCAATAATTTAATAAGGGATAACTAGCAGAATACAGTATAGGAAAAATTCTTCCCACCTAACTTTGTGGATATTATAGTGGAACGTACAAATTTTATCAGTAGATGACATTACTTATTTATAGTTTTAGAAAGTCTTTGATGATGTTCTTAGTGACAACTTCTATTACCTATAGGGTCCTACAGTCAGGTAGTGAGAATCAGTTAGTATTTAATTAAAGCATGCTAAAAAACTCAGCCCAGTGATCTAGCTCACTGGACACAGTTCTTGTTCCATTGAGGTCAATTTTCAAGCTTTTTTTTTTTTTTTAGCAAACGTACAGTGGCAGAGGAAAGGTTTTTTTCTTCACCCAAATTTTGTCATCTTTTAAACAGGCTGACTGAGCTTGTGGCCTAGGATTCCTCTGTATGTATTTAAGACAGAAGCAATTAATCTTCTGGCAGCTCTGTTTTCTCTCTAATAGTTACCGAGGGAGTTCTGGTGACTTACAGTGACAAATAACTTCTAGATAGCTGAATTAAATCAGCTAATGAATCCAAGCTTGCAAACCCTTCCCAGTCTTCAGTTATTCAGCAGTCACTAAGTCAAATGAGTATCAATCATAACTATTACTACTTGAAATTAAATCAGAAGGAATTTCTATTATCTGTATAACCACCTTCCAACTTCGAAGTCAGAGATGCAGATGACACAGTGGTACAAAAGAGTTAGTGTACTGCAAGATGCAATTGAATTTATGTGGCATTATTTAGGTGAACAACCAGTATGCTCTTCGTTTATCACAGCAGAACATATTCCACTACTATTTGGGTATATATGAATGTAAACGAAGGATGTGCACTAACTGTTGTTACACAAAGAAGTAAATTTTCCTTCAAGGAATTGGTACTTCTAGAAGGAAAATGTGCGATCCGTGGACGAGTCTAATTTGAGTACAAAAAATTCAGGACTATCACTTTCCTTCTGAACAGCTTGTCCTTGGAAGAAATAAATTCTTTGTATCACAGTATTAAGAAATAACACTGCAATGTTTTCAGTAAGCTCATTCCATAGGCATAAGGAAATAGAAAAGAAAAACTAACTTGAGCCATAGTTTAGACAGAGCTTCACAAATCACCCTGAACAGTGCAGTTTAAATAAACAGATTCTGATTCTAGAGCATTTTGGTCTGGAATCTAAAATTTGAATTTTAAAAAGCTACACTGCTAAAAAAACCCAACAAAACAAACAAATGTATAGAACTAAGATCTAAAAATTGTATATGTAGTCTCCAAAAAATCTGAATATGTTACTCTGGGAAACATCTGAATTGTGCAAATGACCAGTTTTCATGACAAGCAGAGAAATCAACAGAATCCTGATGCAAGTAATTTCTGATGCTATCCATATTGACTTTAATTTAAACATGGAAAAAAATAATAGGGTAAGTACCACAATACAGAGAACAGCAGTTGACAGAGTATCCTGTAACAAGTACTTTTTTTCATGGCCCATAGTCACTGATGGATGAGAGCTGTAATATTTTGGGAAACTTGTTGGATCCTACTTATAATTGTACTAATCATTGGTGATGATAGAATTTTAAGATTTGACAGAAGGTAAAAAAAATTACAAAATTCCTTAAACGAATTGTTGAAAACTTTGAATTTTGTGCAATATCACAAGAAATTGAAACAAACTTATGAAATTGTATTTAGAATGAAAAGATGATCTAAAGGCCTTCTGAATTATCAGTAGAATACCCAGCTATTTTAAAATTTCTGATTAATTTATTTCAAATGTGTGAAAATTCAAAATTACACAGACACTCCGTAAGGGAAATATTAGCAAAGGAAATTTTGCAGACATACGAACGAATATTATATCTAGGCAGTAATACGGCAATACTGTCAGACTATCAACATGCTAATAATTTCTAACTAATGCAGTCTTCCCATATCCAGCTGAGTAAATAAATAATCAGAATTTTGTGAGATGTCTCCACCTCTGTCACTGCGTGCAGTTTCAAAATATATTGAAAAATACATAATGACAAGATGCGACCACTAGTTTCCACTTTTTCCATCCTTCACCTAATATTCAGATCCAGTCTATTAGTTCATGATCACACATGGAGCCACTCTGTACCAAATATAATGGGAAAAAAAAAATCCCCCCAAACATTTGTTTTTCATGAGATCACCACATTTTGAGGGGGAGGGATGAGAAAGCACAACTTCTTTTTGGGACAGCCTACTGATAGGCAGGTATAAGGATAAAATGCCTCCTATCACTCCTGAGATAGGATTACTCTCTCAGTGTTAATGTTTAGATATTCAAAGTGATCTAGGCATTTAAATTTCTGCTGGTGCCTGCCATCACCTGCTGAGCACCTTTCAACTCTCACCGAAGTCAATGAGAGATGAAGAAAGACAGTACCACACAAGGTAAAACTCCCACTGAGCCAACAGCTCAGATCTGAGACTTTAGAAACAGCAGGCATTCATGGACATAGAGGCTGTAGCTACTCTGATTTCCTCAGAAGTTTGCCTGAGTTAGGGATAAGCAGACTAAATTATCCTTTGAGATACTGTGCACCTGTGTTTCCTTGTAAGCTTAAGCTCTACTGAAAAACAAAACAGAAATATTGTCTATTTGAACCCTAAACATAAACTGTTTTAACAGATACAGAGGACTGAGGTCATACAAAGAGGTATTTGTGTGGTGGGTAGCACAAAATAATCAGAAAAAAACCCTGATTTTGACTAACCTTGTTAGCAAATTAAACACACGTAGTTTCTTATATCCAAATATATCTGCAAACTAATGAAATGCAGCACAATATTGTATAGCACCTGAAGACAGTCAACAGTTTGCAAAATAAAGACACAAAACTTGCTCCTAAGGAATTTACACTTTAAATATGCCACAGAGTAATACAATGACAGAGAAGAAAACTGGGGGGCAGAATGATAAATGTTAGATGGTGTCATTGTGTGCATGTTTTAACGATTGCTTCAGATAATTTAAATATAATTATTTTCTTTCTCTAGTTCTTTTAACGCTACTCCTCTTTGACTGACACTGGTTGGTGGGCAGACACAACTGAGATAAAAGTTTTTTGCTGAATATGCTAAAACAGAAGAACAAATTTTCTTCCGCCTCATTATTTTTTGAGGTGCATTTGTTTTTCCTTCAAAATTAGAGCTCTAATGCAGCTGTTTCTGTTACTGCAATTGCAATCCCATCCAGCATAATGTTGACATAGCACAGAAAAATCATACAAAAACTATAACTGCGCTTAATTAGGTGCAAAATGTAACATTGTTCCAGGAAAATAATCAACAAACTGTATTGTGATACCTGCTTAGTTTGAGGCACCAGAAATTTTTATTTTCCTTTCACACATTTCCCTCCTTTAAAATATCTATTTTTTTTCCTTACAGAATCATTCTTTCTTTCTTACAATAACATTTTTGCCTTTTAAACATTATAATAAAGTGAATCTGGCATGGTAGTTTTGTTCAGTTGCTAAATCATGCATGAAGCCATTGTGTTTTAAATGTGGTATTCAAAAATACTACATTGTACCTCATTGTATTTATAGTCTTGTCCTAGAGTGTATAAAGCTAAAGAGTACTCATCTTCATTCTATTTTTTGTAGACCAGCTTTCTATTTCTAGCTCTGTTTGAAATTGGTGGGATGACTGACAGATCAAGTAAGCAACTCCAAGAAAAAAAATCACATAAATTTTGCTTAGTTTTGAGAATAATTTTCTCATTGTTGTCTAACCAGTGAAAGAAAGGGATAGATATTTTTTCTGATAGTTCAAAAATGGAAGGCAGACAAAGAAGATAGTAGATCAATAAAGAAATCAGTAATGTTAGCCAGCAGATATATGACCTTTGAGTTCTGACAAATTTCCAAAAATTCCATTTTCATGCGGTGTACAGAAAGAACTAGATAAGGTAAAAAGAAAAAGTAGGAAAATATAAAATTTGAGCTACTGTTAATTATATATGTATTTTGCAATAAAAGGGAAAAAACACAGAAAACAATTCAAGCCTAATCTACAAACAAGCTTATGTAAGAAAGGGAAAATGGAGGGAAGTATCTGAGAATCCTTGCTAGCAAACTCAGGTGTTATGATCTTAGACTTCAGCCAGGATCATTGTAAACCACCGTTATTAAAAATAAGCTACTGACCTTAACTGAGCTACAATCTGCCTGGAATCCAGAGCAACCAGGACAGGACTATGATAGTACTTTTGTTCACTGCTCTCCTCTCTTCACTGTTTTCCCTCTGAATACAAAGATTCAGCAAATGCAAATTCAGGAATAAGTTACTTACCTTCAAAGCACTCACTAAAGATTTGGACCACGTTACCCGAGAAGTCATCTATTTTTGCAAGCATATCTGTGTAGTAAAATTAAAAGTCATGCTTCAAAGATCCTTTAGATGGTAAAAAGCCAAGTTACAAAATGAAATAGTGTGGCACAGTGTGCCTTAACCACTACTGATTTGGAAGCAGGAGATAATGAATCACTTAACACTATGAGAGTAACCATGAAAATCCTATATCCTTTTGAAAATAATTTCTCAGACTTTTTCAGTGGTGCAACAGGTACACAGCCATACCAACGGTTCTAACCTGACAACCATTCAAGGAAGGAATTGGCTGGAGTGTACCACAGCTGCTTTCTGGGCCTTTTATGCAGGCTAGGTTCCTGCAGAAAGTAGAATGCATGAAAAATGGATGGTATGCCCTGAGCTTACTTAAACAAGCAGGTATGCTATAACGGTTTCCTGCATTTGCAGTGAAGTGCTATTGAAATCAGCAGCTTAAATATTAACCAAGACACCTGGATGTGGCCCATATTATACACGGTGTTATGGAGAAAATACATAGTCACAATCAATGGTTCATTTTGGAAGAAAATTTTATATTAATATAAAACTGTGCACATGACTAACTGGTCTCTTCAATAGATGAAAGCCATTATGAATAGGGATTATAGAGCTTAGCTGAAGTTACTGAATGAAAAAGTCATCACAAATAAAAATTGCCTATAGTATTGGGGTGGTTTTTGTTTTTGTTTTAAAGTGAAACTACTTTTATGGCAAAACTAGTTTCTTCAAAATATTGTTCCAATATAACACCAAAAGCCTAATTAAACATTGCACTGTGACTAGTAAGTATGAAATTCACAATAAAATTCAGGCACTCAACATGCCTTTAAAATGAGAATATAAGCAGAAGATACACCATACAAAAATAAATCTTTGATATATTGATGAAAACGTGCTTGCAGTATCACTTGAAAATGTCTGATTTAATTCACAAATGAAGTTAGGGAAGAATACTCAGCAGAAAATAGACAACTTGTCTATATCTGTATAAACATGGACAAATAAATGTTAAAGATGTGCAACATCTTGTAGTACAAATTTATAAAGCACAGAGCCAAGTCTAGTTTGCACACAACAGAGAATATTAGTGATTTCACAGTCTTTGAAATTTTACTATATCAAATGTTTTTTTAAGTGCTCTGTTGGGAAAAACTGGAATCATATGTGGCAGATCTAGTCCATTTTGGTGGTTTTGCTTTGCAGTTCTAAGCTAGTCTGTCTTTTTACGTCCTCGAGAATTTAAACACTGCAGTATAATTCTTCTATCTTGCATATTCTTTTTCTTTAATTTTCTTAGACAATATTAATTCTCACTGGTTATGAACTGAAAAAAAAAAATGAGATCTTTGTGTCTTTACTGCTAGGCTAGCTGAGAAAAGTATGTCTGTGTACTCTGGATCCTTGAATAACAAGCTAATTGTTCAAGAATTGTTAGGCCAAATCTGATAATATGGAACACACAGCCACAAAATATTTGAATCTTACAGGACTTTTGGGGAATAACAGTTCTATTGAACTATGCCAATTGAAATGATACTATAGTTTTGATTATACAAAAGGAAGATGACAGATGTTCAGGATAACACATGCCATTATTATTCTTTCCAGCTAAATAGAATAATTTTTCCTACCATATAACTGAATGCCATTCCATAAGTGTTACATACAATATAGCAGAGAGTTAATTTCATCTAGAAATCAAATCTCTGTTATTTAATTATTGATATAGTAGTCAGTGGAGCAGAAATACTGTCTATATGCTAAAGCTCAATCAATAGAATTAAAAACTAGAAGCAGGTAAGATGGGAATATATTTCACCTACTGCTCTCATAACGCTTCCTGTCATTTTAAGTTGCAAATAACCAAATGAATTTTCACAGGCAATTAGTTGTTAGAAATACCTGTGAAAGCAAGTATAATCCCAGTGTCTCCAAGTAATTTAGACCAGCAGGTGTTGAGGAAGCAGTACATCTTCAGCAGCACACAAAAAATTTCCACTGTACCATTGGTAAGACTGAAATAAATTAATTTCAGAAGGATAAGATAGTCTATTGTTTTCATCTTACATTTAGCAAAGAAACAACCAACTACAAAAGCTACTCACACAAAAACCATACCACTCTTTGAATCTTAGTAAGCCTTTCTCCTGAGTTGGAAGATGCTTCACAGTGCAGCACTGACTGTTAATTACACCCTAAAAGAGTAACCTAATCATACACAGTTTTATTGCAAGATCTATAAATCATCAAATATGATTCTGCTTGGTTTCTTTAAGTGTATAAAAATAAAAAGCACAATTTTTAATCTGTGAATAGCAAGATGGTATGGCAGTGTTATACCAAAACAGTGAAAAAGATGATGAAAAGTACACTTTTCAACATACCCTTACACTTAAATATATGTATATGTGTGCTTGCATACAGAACATTTGGATAAGGACTGTTGTGACACTGTGGTTTGCACAGTATCAGATTCATGAGAACACTTAAGCCAAGCTGTCATGCTGCTTTCTGTTACACTAAATATTTAAACCACAACAAAAAATAAAGAAGGCACTTCAGTGTGCATTTACAAGTTATCTGTAGTGTGAGGGTGACTCAAGTCAATCAGAGTTCAGAAGTGTGCCCAGACCTCTTTCCATCCCTTATATTTAAGTACAGAGATTTTTTTAGGATCATGCTTATCTGCAAGTGAGAAGCAGATTTTTCTAAAATCAGCCACTGGCCAAAGATGACAGTGTTTAACTCAGAGAACCTGGAGCTATCTGGATCTAGCTGAGTTATACCCATTTGATAATCTATGACAAAATGGTTGATTGCTATTTGCAAATGATATAAATGTTATTCAGTTAACTTGTATGTGAAAGATCTTGTGTTAAAAATATTTGACAGTCACAAAAAAACCATTTCTAATTATTTTGGTTTTAAAAAGTTTAAAACCATTGTGTTTCCTTTGGAAAATTTTGTCAGTATATCCTTTGAAAATTTAATTGAAATTCATTCAAAAGCCTCAATTTTAACGCAGATGCTGTAGATTCATTTGCTTTGAGATACAAATAACAGATGTAAACTGTATGAGTAATCCTTTTCGTTGAATAAAGAGTCAAGATTTTGATACAGCACGAATGATCTCAGGAGAAATTATGATCACTGCTTCATTACATAACTCTGAAGTTCCCATGTAATTTCATTATGGATTATGGCCCTGGTGTAATGTAAATAAAGCATCAACTGTATTTTCATACTATGCAAATGGTTTGAGATATATGTCTATATAAACACCAAGGAGTTTGCTCACTGATTCTAATATTCATAATCTGTAAAATTAGTCCTCCAAGAAAAAAAGCAGCTTATCTTTTGAAAATGTAATGAACAGAGTTCCTGCTGCAGTTAGAAGGAGAGAAAGAAGACTCTATAAGTTTGAGAGTCTGCTCACCCATGAGATGACTACCTGCTCGTAGTATCTGTCTTTTGCTGGCAAGCGTCAACAAGGATCTCAGTTTAGGGGAGTTTATTTTAATGTCTGAAAGCAGGTAGAATGAATCTGGGTATAAGTATAAAGTCACACTCTTGCTAAAGGCCTTGTTTGCCTATACGGAGGCAGCTCTAGCAACCTCAGCTCCTGGGGCTGTGCAGAGAGGTTTCCACAGAAACCATATGTGTGGTCAGGCCACAATTTACCAGCCAGAAATAGAAACTTCTATTACACTGCTCTCTTCTACCCAGTGAAGTGTCATATCGGATCTAAGACAAATTTACTGGCTGACAGGGTGATGGAATATCCTTAAAAGCTTTCTTTAAAGTCACAAGCTGATATTAGCCCCATAACTACATTTCTTGTATTTCTGAAGGAGAAACTTCAAGAAATGGATGGACTTGGTGAAGTGTTCTGAAAAGAAAAGCTCAAGAATTTAAATGTAGAGAAGATTTAAAAATTGAAAAAAGCAACCTGAAATTTGTACTGTAAATGATGTTACAAGGCTTCAGCTCTAACTGAAAAAGTTCTTCCAAATACTGAAAAGTAAGCAGATAGCCCTCCAAAAGAAAGGAAATTACCACAAAAGAGGACTGTAACCTGCCATATAAAAAATGCAGAGGAAAAAAAAAAAATTAAGATTGTCAGAAGTCACAATGAATCTGAGTTTGCACCAAAAAATAAAGCACAGTACTGAGTTTCTTCATACAGAACCCTAAAAAGACAGGGAAAGAAGAAGGATTTTGATAGAAGATGAAAAGTTCACAGCTTAATAAACCCCTTGAAATCTGGGATAATAGACCCTCAAGACTAAAATTCCATACCTTAATTTCAAGTAAGAGCACTATAAACATGAGGGTAAAGTGAAGATGGCTAGTAGAAATAAGGACAAGAAACAAAACTGTTCACATTTGAAATAAAAGCAAAAGTAGGATCAGTACATTCAGCTGAATGATAGGGGATGGAAGAGATACTCCTTATACTATCATTTTTAAACCATTATATCAATTAAGTGTACTGTCTCATAGGGACATTGCAGATAAGGTACCTATATTCAAGAATGCCTAAAAAAACCCCAAACCAAAACAAGAAAAAACAACACCCAGAAGAGATCTAGGCAATTACAGACTTGTTGGTCAAGAGCATGCACTAACAACATACTAGTGGCGTTAAGAACACAAGGGACTATCCAATAAGAAAATAAGAATGTTTCTTCCATATTTATTTTAGGGTGACATTTACACCAGGAACAACTCTGCTCGACTTTCATGAGTTGCACTATGCACGGCATGTAAAAATATGAACAATAAAACTTACTATTGCATGAGAGTTTATCTATATTGTGCTCTCCTTGCAATGCAGCACTCATTCTATTCACTACCTTAAGAGCTGTGGCGAGATAACCAGTAGGAAAGGATTATTGCCTTCCTTGGCCACGCATAGCCCTCTCACCCTAAAAAACCCACCAAAACAAACAAAAAACAACACACACCAAAATCAAACCAAGAATCTTAGTTTTTCCCATCATAACACATTACTAATTGTTGTCTAATGAAATGTTACTTTGTATTTCTTTCCTACTTTGTTCATCATGACATCTTTGTAATCAGTTGTTTCCTGGTGTCTTTATCTTCATTTTTACATTTCATTTCCTAAATTGACTTTTACTTTAATTCTTATTTCTTTTTCCTTTTAAAGTCCCAGATTCCTATCCTCCTCTTCCGAAAGAGAATATGAAAGCAAACTTTGCTTCTCCATGCAATCACATCATTAAAATTAAGACCCATTACCTGAGAATTTGTTGTTTACAAAATACAAGGAAACAAGTTGTACATAAAGAAATACAAAAGAAATGTATGGGAGTTTCATTCTGTGGAGAGTGGATTGCTATGGCAACAGCATTTAGCTATGTTTAATAAAGCAAGGTGAATTTACAAAATTAAACAAGAAACCCATTCAATCTTTAAATAAAGAATGATTTGTAATGCTTTCTCCTAAACTTACTCCATTTACATATTTGAGTAATTTTTCTTCAAACAGAAATTTGTGATTGACATCTGCAAGATAAACCTTACAAATACATCATATCTTCACTTAAGCTACACATTACATTGAAACAGAATGTTAAAACATGCATGTGATTTGCTCTTAGAACTGCTAAACATCTTTTGAAGTATAATCAGAAAATCCACATCAACATGGGGTGGAGAATTTCACTCTGCTTTGAAAGTACAGTCAAGTATTTGATTTGTTGGGTCACATAAATATAAATCCAAAATAACATCATTGAGAAAAGGACAAAGAGCCCTCTTGGGATTCAGTAATCCCTGATCTTTTCCTCTCTGACTTTCTGAGGGTGAAATTTAATGTCAGCTCAAATACATAAGAACAACATGCTTTTCAAATGAAGGTAAGGATTTATTGATGAAATGATGAACAACATCTCAAGAGTTTTGTCAACTCCAATAAATGTTAAAGAGAAGTCTGAAATATTCTGGTAGTTTTGTTACTCATTTAAGGCTGTATTCTACATAGTAAATTCTTTGTTTAAATTCTGTATTTTGTTACATGGATTATCTCTTATTTAGAACTGCTACAGCACCCACCAGTTTTGGCAGAAATTTCATATGTGTGGGCTTTGGGTTGGACCCCTGAAAATTTATCTTAAAAGGGATGAAATCATTTAGGTTTTGTAAGTTCTGTGAAGATGACTGCAATGTTTACATGGTATATTGCTATCTTTTTTTTTTTTTTTTTAATAAGAGCAATGGATGTCATAGTAGTACAAAGTTTTAGGAGACCTGAAGAAAAAAAGTTGATAACTTGATACAAAATGTAAAACATTACTATCTCATTTCCATGTCATTTCAATATAATCATTCATCAACTACAGAACTTGGCTGCCAAGCCAGGTATATATACCCTAAAGAACTCCCTTAGTATTGTAGAGCAGTCATTTCCAATAAAACAAGAATTTAGAAAATAAGACTTCAACAAAGGTTTTTTACCACAAAACTTGATTTTAAAGAGGTCACATTATAATAAATGAATTTATTTCATTAATAAAAATTGCACAAATTCTTCTGTGCACAGACTGGTCAAGGGAAGATAGAAACCAGATCACAGAATAGTTTGGGTTCAAAGAGACCTTTAAAGGTCATCTAGTCCAAACCCCTTGCAATGAGTAGGAACATCTTCAACTAGAAAAGGCTACTCAGAGGTCCATCCAACCTGAACTTGAATGTTTCCAAGGGTGGTGCGTCTATCACCTCTCTGGGAAACCCGTGCCAGTGTTTCACCACCCTCATTGAGAAAAATTTCTTCCTTACATCTATTCTAAATCTACCCTCTTTTAGTTTAAAGCCATTATCTTTTGTCCTATTGCAACAGTCCCTACTAAAAATTTTGTTCTCATCTTTCCTACAAGGCCCCTTTAAGTACTTAATGGCTGCAGTAAGGTTTCCCTGGAGACTTCTCTTTTCCAGGCTGAACAGCTCCAACTGTTGCAGCTTGTTTTCACAGGAGAGGTGCTCCAGTCCCCTGATCATTTTTGTGGTACTCCTTCAAACCTGCTCCAACAAGTCCATGTCTTGCCTGTAATAAGGACTCCAAAGCTGGACACAGTACTTATTATTCATATCTTTGATGAACCATGTGCATACATGATGTAGAATAGGAATACGCATTTTTCCTGACTGTTGCTTCCATCCATTGAAGGACATTTAGCAAAATATTTCCTATTCAATTTGAATATTACATAATCCTTTGTCAGTCTTTCTGCTTAACTTACCCCCTACTCCCTTCACACCATGCTTTGAATATTTTCTGAACATGAAGTGAGAAGACGCTTGTTTTATACCTGTCTTTCTAAAACTAGTTGTTCCCATAGTTTAATTTATTTTGATGAATTCATATAACCTGTCTGGATACACTCTATACTGCAAAGGAGGTTAGGGACCAGTCAGTCAAACTAGGGACTCAATCTGCTAATTTATATGACAATAATCTAGAATTTCTGTTTTGTCATAATCTCATTTTGATTTGTGACTAGCATTATCAAGTTCATTTTAAGTTATAGAAAAATATAGAGGAAATGAGTAGACTAACTAAACTTTTTAAAAACACTCAAGAATCCTAAAAAGTTTTTACAAATATTGAGTTACATTCCTCCAGAAGTAGTAACATCATTGGACAACTTTCTCAAATAATAAAGGCTACTGGAGACTGTGACATTGATGTAGGTAGTCAACCTCTAGCCCAGATGTGCAGGAAAGTACGCTGAAAGACTGCTGGATGTCCACTGTATTTCATCAGACTACTTACTAAGTCTATTGAGATTAAGAACTGTATGCATTGAAAACTCAGATTTATGAATTTATGCAGAGTGATTCACAGTAAAGCTCCATTGCAATTTTCTAAAAAGACAGATCAATACTCCAATACACTAGATTACTAACTTAATGTTATTAGGTATCATAGCACTGTTTAATTAAACATCAGGCATGCAGGCTAAGCTTGTGTAAAAAATATTGATCATGATATGTCAGCAAGTGAATAGGTATGTTCACCATAAATAAATCTATTTGAAATATTACTTAAGTGCTTTTGTGTCTTTCCCCGGAGAAAGAGTTTAAGCTAATTACAATATGGTGCATTAGAATATGAACAGTCACATCCATCTTATTTTTTTATTTTTTCCTCACAGTTTATTTTCTAAGCTCTCTATTTCAAGTATTTGGTTTTGCTGCAATTTAGAAAATTAGCTATCTGTAACAGTAAATTCAATGGAATTATTTCAAGAACATAAAAAGGTTTTTAAAAGTTACTACTACTGCTAATTATGCTATTGAATTACCTGGCACTTAGCCAAAAAGGTGGTAGAGGGGGTATTAAAAACAAAGATTAAATAATCACAGAATCACACACAATATATGTACTTGGACACCTGGTTAAATACTAAATATGTCCAGGGATGGGGATTTCACAGTCTCTCTTGGCAACTACTCCAGTGCTTAAACATTCTGACTATGGTTTTTCTTGTTTGTTTTATTATTTTTGTTTGTTTTGTTTTCCTGTTACTTCCAACTGGACTTTCCCCTTGCAGTTTACAATTGTTGCCTCTCATACTTTCACTGTGCACCTCTCAGAAGAGTATCATTCCCTGTTCTTTATAATCCTTTACCTAGCTGAATACAGCAGGTAGATCTCCCCTTAGATTTTCCACAGACTAGACAAACACACTTCCCACGTCCTCTCTTCATGCCTCATATACTCTAGGCCCCTAAGCATCTTAGAACTCTTGCAGTATACTCTCTCTAGTTTGTCAATGTATCTTTTTTGCTGAGGTAAAAATTGGATATTGTGTTCCAGATATATCATCAGAAATGCAAAAGGGATTGGAATATGCACTTCTCTAACCCCACTGCCTCACTCTTGCTAATGCAGCCAAGTGTGTGTTCAAATCCCATTACTGAAAGGTCACACTGCTAATTCATATTCCCTTTGTCCACCGAGCCACCCCAGTTCCTTTTCTGCAAGGCTGCACACAACTCCCAGCCTGAACTGATACGTGGAGTTGTTCCCTCACAGGTGCAGCATTTGCACGCCTATCTGGCATTACCCACAGGTATATCATGATGCCCTTTGTTACATCATCCCACTACAGATGATGTTAAACAGTCTCAGCACCTGAAGTCTTCAGCCCTGAAGAAAATCATTATGAACGGGCAACCCAGAATGAAAATCATTGACCACTACACTTTAAGCCAGCAGGCCAGCCAGTTTTCATGCTAAATTTTAGTCCAGCTAGCTAGCTCATATCTTCCTAGCTGTCTAGATAAATCCTACGTAGGACTCTTTCAAAAGCCTTGACAAAGACAAGATAAATTATTCTAATGTTTTCCTCTCATCTACAGTCAGTCATTCCATTGTAGAAGGCAATAAAATGGGTCAAGCAGGATTTGTTCTTGGGAAATCCACACTGAATGTTCAATTGTTTTCTTCTTGTCCTCCATGTGGCTTGTCATGGCTTCTAGGAGGACCCATTCCAGAATTTCCCTGTGGTCTGAAGTGAGTATTTAAAGCCATACCTTCTACTCTTTAGCCTTAAATTGAGGTGTAACACTTGGCTTTTTTTCTAGTCATGGGGAACCTTCCTTGATTCTCCCCATTTTCCAAAGCTCCTAGAGTGGACAGTGGCCTGTTTTGCCAATGACTAGGCCTAACAGGAACAATACAACCAGCAGAAAGATGAACCGATAAGTGGAATGTATCGAGTACAAAAATGTCATGCCACAAACGGTCGCTGGGGGTATAAACAAGTCAATTAGTTAGCATACAACTGACATTACCCCTAACGATCCCAAAAAAGACATAATCCGAATGAAAGTAGGTGGTACAAACAGAGAGCCAAGGTTTCCCAGGGATGGAAAGGGAAACAGGCAGATCAGAAGATTAAACAAACAAGATAAAGGTGCCCACAAGGCAGTTCTCACCCATCTAGCCCACGTTCACAAAGGTCTGAACTGACCAGGCCCAGCTCCAGGGAGAGTAAGGAGGTCTCTCCTTAAGCAGGAAGATCTGTGAAATGCATCCACTTCACAGACAGACACTCCTCCCTTCCTGCAAGTGGTCCCAGCTTTTATCCCCAAGCAGGACACCTGACCTTTGTCAACTCAATGCAGGACCCCTGGGGCTCATTTCCCTTCTGGCTCTCCCTGCAGGGCCGGCCGCACCCTGGGGGGAAGCTATAAGGCAAACTCACCACCTCTTTATGAAGAGCAGTGGGAATCACCCATATGTCAACCTTAATTTGGGGCTCGGAGTTCAAACCCCAGCATTTCACTGTCTCAGCACATTGTTTTTGTTTTTTTCCTGCCTACATTGTACTATGAACTTGTACATGTCTGTTTTTATATACTTTTTCTCTGAACGTCAAAAACTTTTTTTGAGAGAAAGGGTAAACTTTATTCAGTTAAGTGGATTTGAATATTTCCATTATGCAAGTACTCAGTGGCAAGCCCATATTGACATACTGTGATAGCACACATATTTTGGTACTGAGTGATAAACCAGGAAATATCCTTATTTCTGGTAATTACATCACTCATCTATTGTTTTAGATTTCAAAGGTTCATTTTACAGGCCAAAGTTGCATTTAGGTTCTTTAGCTTCTACATTGCTTAGTGCTTAGATCAAAAACACTGTCCTCCTTCCTAGTGATTGTAATTGATTAGAAGCAGAGACTTCAGCTTTATTTCTGAGAATAATGAAGATATTCAGGTAGACAAATATAGAAGTTTGCATGTATTAACTAATCAGGAGATTCTCAGTCTCCCTAACAAACTATTGTTGTAGTGTTTTCTGGAACTTTGCCAGACAACATTTTGTCATAGAGAAGCAATTCAAAATGTATGAAAAACTTTGCTACCCATGACTTCCTTCACATGCAATCTCTACTTAGGTGCAAATTCATAGCTACAAAAAGAAAGAAATCCATTGCAAATCGAAACAGCAAAGTCAAAGTTACAAAACAATTCTAAAAATACATAAGCTTTCAAAGTGAGTATGCGATTAAGATCTTCATAAAAGCTACATATACACAGATGTAAAACCGGGAGGCATTTCTATATCACTTTCCTAACATTTATTGTTCTTTTGATCTTTCATGATTTATTGATGCTTCATAGATAATCAGCATTATATATGAAATTAAAACATAACTATATTCCACTGCACAATGGAAATGCACTCGAAATTCCAACTGTAATTGTCAAACATTTTATTTGTATTGATAACAGTGTGAATTTGCAGAAAAAAAGAGACAGGATTTGAAGGGCGCAAGATAAGCTTGCAAGGCCTGCAAACATCTTGATCTAAGCTCTGAATTATTCTTATTAAAAAGTATTCAAATAGCACTAAAATTACCTTATATCAGTGTTTCAGAACTTAGTCAAAATAGGGCAAACATTTATCAAACCTATTTACTAGTCTGTGCCTAGTTTGTCATAGAATTACACTTCAATTCCAAAGAAGAAATCTGAGGACAAGAAGCAAAGAATTATATAACATTCTTTTCTTTGCATTCTTTCTAGCATTCCATTAGCAAAGAAATCCAGTGTCCTGAACATTAATATTGTCAGAACTCTTCAAGGAATTGTAATCTGATAGTCAACCTATCCTTTGTTATTATCTTAAACATTGTTAGATTTTTCTGTCAAAAATGTTATAATCCCCCAGAGTGCCGGACTGAATTAATTGCATGGCATACATACATCTCTAATATTGGGGTGAACAAAAATATGCCTCAGGTTGTAGTTAGATGGAAACCTCTTGCACTGGTAGAAAAATGACAACCTAAAAGGTCCTTTTCACCTCTACTTCACATAAGCATACCAAAAAAAAGAAAAAAAAAAATCTACTTTTCCGTAATAGAGAATGCATCTTTGGTAATCTGATTTAAAATTAAACAGAAAACTATGTCTGTACAAGAGCAGTAGCATTGTCTATCCTTGCAGCTTCTAGGCATTTCGAATTTATTTTATAAAAAGAAAAATGGAAAGGATACAACAGCTATAAAATTAACTGTGAAGTACAGTTTGCCAAGTCTCTCCTTTTAAATCATACACCTTTTGTTTCTTTTAAAACCGTACACCTCTTACAGCATTCTTATGTAAAGAATAAGAATGACATCCTAGCTGAGGAACTGGACCATGAAACACAAAGGCCAGCAAACAGAACTGTTTATTCAGAAGAGTTTCATCAAAATGTTTTTAAAAAGGCTATTTTCTTTTTAACAGGAATACCTGCATACTTTGTGATTTGCACATGCTCAGGTTAGGACATAAAATCCAAAACATTTCTTCTATTACAGCAAAACATCAATTTGACCATTTTTTTTTTTATAGGACTTTTCATTTGTTAAGTTTTTTTACAGTGCAAAACAAGTTCAAAACCTCTAGATCAAAGAAAAATACCTTAAATATAACAACGCATGATGGCTTTATCCGCATATGAATTTTCAACAACTTTTCATAGGAATTCTCTATTGCTCATATTCTATATTCCACAAAGAAAAGTCTGAATTAATAGAATAAAAATTTTATTTCCTTTTGGCTCTAGTTAATGCCTACCTCAATAGTAACTTTGTGCATGACCTTGGGAAAACTTTTTAATCTTGCTCAGCTCTGTCTGGGAAAATAATAATTCCTCATGAGTGCTACAGACTGTAAATTAATTGATTTTCTGAGACATTCTGATATTACAGTATCAGCACAGCATACCAGAAATCATTTGAGAATAATTCTTTAAGAACTCTAGTCCCACAATTTTTCAGTAAATCCATGTCATAACAAGTCTGAAGCACAATGTAACTGGAGCACAGTCTCTTTTCTGGCTTTCTGCCAGGAGCAAATTTCACTCTTCATGAGTTTTACTGTCTTCTTCATACTATCAAATCCATCAGATGTCACAAATTACTGAGATATTTGAAGATCTGCAAAGTAATATCTGAATTCGCTATTAAAAAAAAACACAAACCCACAACCCCAAAACAAACCAGAAAACAAATTAAACAGTTTATACTCTAAAAAGTGTCATAAGTGATTTACATGATCAGTTAACCTATTTCACTATGAACATTATGAAATCCACGGCCTTCTAGTTGTTTTTGAATGTAAATAGGTTGCACCCTTTGTTTCTGAAGTCACAGTTCACACATTACAGTGACTGGTTAAGTTTAAAGCTGGGTAGTGAAAGAGAGCTCACAGAAGTTTAGTATACTTTCACATCTAGAAAACTATTTCAACAATATTTTGTGAATTCAATCTACAGTTGTGGGCATCTGAGTACAAGTCATGTCTGTTTATCGGTAGCCTAGTATTTGAATAGCTGGAGTACTCCAAACCATAAATTAAACATCAGAGGATATGTATATATTTATTAAATGTAATTATATAATATTCTATCTTCCTCCTGTGGACAGCCAACATCACTGTAAATCACTTGCAAGTTTTAAAACCTTGGGCTATTTACGCAACTCAGAAATGCTACATCTACCAGACTACTTGGTGAGATCACTGTCAAATGAACCTGAGTGAAGAAAGAAGCTGTTCAGAGTCAGTTCATCTTCTGTCTTCTAAACAAAAGCACACATTTTATCTTCCTGCAAGCACTCTTCATTTCTGCCAGAAGAACTGTTATTACAGATGAGCAAACTCATCGCCTCACTCTTCCAGACGTGTGAGAATTACTATATTTAGCTGAAGCAAAGAGCTTGTTCTTTACTATTTGGATCAACAAATCTCTAGAACTACAGCAAACATTTCCAATATGAACATATTTAATGTCCAACAGAATAATGCCCAAAAATCTAAGTTTGCCTTCTCTAGATGCTCTCACAAGTCACAGAGTGAAAAATCATAGAATTGTTTAGGTTGTAATGGTTCAGTCATGGATTCTAACGGTAGAGAAAGGATTATTGTAATCTGTTGTCACCTACATCACATAGCATATGGTTTCACACAAACATGACCACAAGCAACCCTATAATTTTTAAATTTACTGTAATTAATTAAAAAAAGCCTCCAGATTTAAATGTTTGAAGCAGTGAAAAAATGCACCCACTGTTTTGCTTTGCCAAATTTCCCTTTTAAAATATGGATGAAGTACCTAATCTGAATTTTTCTAGCTTCAGATACCAGCTGCCAGATCTGTTTATATCTTCATCAGCTAGATTAAAGAGCCTTTTACCCTCTGAAATTTTCTCTTCATGGGAATTCCAGTAGATATATTAAGTTGTTTCACATTCTTTTTTCTTGAACAAAATAACTAGATAGAGTTTGTCTTTCATTCCAAGTCAGATTTTCTCACTTTCAATCACTGTTGTGGCTCTGGCAGGAATATTTTCCAATTTTCAGCATCTGTTTTAGAGCATGGAGGACAGATCTATAATGGTCTCATTAATGCAATGTAATACAGCATCACTTATTTTATTCAGTGTTTGCTCACTTGTAAACTAAGGAAATTTGCTTGTTACAGCATTACTTTGGTATGTCTTATGTTTCTGGCTCTGCACTATGATTCCTAAACCATGGGTTTTTTTTCAGGAATAACTTGCAACCCTTATGCAATTTACATTCTTCCTCTTAGATTAACAAGATGTTAGAAAGAATTGAAAGGGGTGTGTGCAAATACTCTCTGATGGCTAGGCCATCAACCTAGAGTTTGTTACCTAAATACTTCTGAGATGAGGTTTATGAACTTTAGGCTTACAATTCAAATTTCAAAGTCATGAGACTTCTTGTCCAAGACTCCTAAAGCCTGATGTGAGAGACACTTTCCTGTGTAAACCTGTCTTTCTATAATCTGTGTTCTCCTCTGAAAATGTCTGTTTCTTCACTGACTACAGATCACTGAATTCCTAACACCACCAGAACATACACAAACCTTTGCACTCTGCTAAATTAGATTCCTAGAATGTACCAGTTTTTCAGGTGTTATACCAGTGGATTTATTTTTCCAATTCTGCACATTATCAAAGAATGGTTGCTCCAATAATAGATTGTAGCAATAAATCATCAGAGTGGAGCCATGAAGAATATCCTGGAAACAAGTATTTTATATTTTATTTAGTGTAAATTAGAGCCATTTAAAAAATTACTCAAAACCTCTTGGATAATTCCAATACAATGACATAGTTAAAAGAAGTTGGTGTCCGTTTCTTTGTTGTTTTGTTTTATTTTGGTTTGGTTTGGTTTGTTTGTTTGGGTTGTTTGTTTGTTTGTTTGTTTTCTAAGTTTTAGCTCAGGGTATTTTCAAAAGAAGACAGGAAGATTATCAAGCATGAAATAACAAAGACTGATAATCAGCAATTTTAAAACAATGGATTAATCATCTATATTGGATCTCAAAGAACATCTCATTGTTTAGGAATCTTCTGGAACAAGAGCTTAATAATATTTCATCATAAAAATAATAAACAGTTCATAGTTATTTAGCAGAGAAAGGATTATTGCAGTCAGATAGTTTATTCTTCTGCATCACACAGACAGGAGGATTTCCTTGAACCGATTCCAGTTACATCTCCAAAGTCCTTCCTTTCCAATCTTCTCATCACATTTGTGGGTCTTCTCTGAAACTCTCTAATATTTTAGCACATTCCTCAAATTATGGGTTCCAAAAGGGAACTTAGTATTCCAAGAATAGTAGCTGTACCATTCATGCAAAGATAGTGTCCATCTTTCCACGTCTTTGTCGTATTATTCTGCATTTATTTCTTAGGTCACATTAACCCTTTAACTTCAACATCACAATGATGTTCAAACACTTTTCTACTCTGACTCCAAATAATTTTCAAAACCATTAATGTCCAGTATAGCATCTTCTATGGCTAGGACCAGCATTCCTAGTTTCTAGGTGACTTCACATTTTGACATAAAATTGAATCTTAAATGTTTGTCTGGATTGACTAATAAATACTACAGAAGATTTTCGATGGGAATGCTATAATTAGGATGCTTATTATAATAAGAATACTTATTATAATTACTCAGTAAAGACTCGATTTAAAAGTACAAGTTATGTGAGAAAACTTTAAAAAAACATTTCCTTTTTGTTTTCTGAAACGATATAAAAATGATATGTAATTGAACAGGATCAAAAATTTTGCTACAGAGGGAGCATTTTGTGTATGATATACAACTGATGATATAATATCAAAATAACCTGTGGGGAAGTTCCCTCTTTTTCCTTTTGTAATCCATTACAAAGCCCAGTGACATTATGTCCCCCAACAGCCTGAGTAAGTTTAACAGATTTTAATAGGAACACTAATCAATTCAATTTATTTAAACAAGACAAAACCCCTGAGGAGGCATTCATGCATTCATTTAAATGACAGCCTCCAAAGTTAGGACCTAAAGTAAGCAGTTAAAAAAACAAATCAAACAACAGAAAACCCCACCACCAACAAAAAAACCCTCCACCAATATAGTAGTTTAAAAATTATATCCAGTATGCACGTTTTATGTCAATTTTAGTACATCTGTAACTTTATAAAAAAGAAAATTAAAATGCAGATCACTAAATATCAGTGCATTACTGTTTAAATTAGAATTAGGAGCATACCTCAGTAAATTTTCATTTTGAATGTTTTAATGTATCACTGTCTTTAGGATGGTGACATGTAAAATACAAAACTTTGGAGTCTTACTTACAAGTATGCATGTTTCTATAGATGAATTTACGAGTAGATGTAAACTAACACAAACAATCTTCATTTCAGCATAATCAGTTCAGTCTATGCATGGGTCCTTGTGCAAACCCCAAAGGTAAAGGCAAAATAATGCGAACCAAGATATGGCACATTGTTCAAATTTTAAATTAAACTGACAAAAAAATTACAGTATGTACATGATCACTGGAATGAATTTGTAGCAATGAAAACCAGGAAGCTAACCCTAAGTATCTTTCATAAGAACACCATCTCTCACTAAAGTAGTGAAATAATCTTATTTTATTCAATAATCACAAGTAACTAAGCAAATGCATAAGAAACTGAAAAACAATGTCTAGAATTATTTTTAAAAAGAACAAAACAATCACAAAAGTGTTTTCCTGAAAGGACTATGCTCAAATGGCGTATTTTGAAAAAAACATTCCAGAATTCAAAGTCAAGATTAAATGAGAACAGCTTGTTAAATCTATTTTTTAGGCTATCAGTTGCAGAAGGCTCAAATTACATTGTTCTCCAACTGGAAGGTCTGTGACAGATGGCCCACTAATGCAGATTGCAAAGTCACCTGCATAAAAAAGAGACTGGAACCTACAAGGGATCACAAGGGGCACTGATTTGCCTGAAGAGGAAGGAGTATCACAATACTTGGAGCCCTTTGGGGCATCTTGTTAATTATCACAAGGTCACATTTCAGTGTAAGATTTTGTTCTTTACTCTAGAGCTAAATTACAGTCAGTTTAATGTATGGTTCTGAAAGCTGAGGGCCAAAAACGAATGTACAGTAAAAACCTGTGAAGGAGGATTTGAGAGTTTTCATTAGTAGAAATTAGTTTGTCTTATAGGCCAATAACTAGTCCAGTCCAGAAACAGCTGATCATGTGATCCTGAAGTCTAAATTCCAGCCTATAAAAAGGGGGAAGAAGGAGAAGGGGAAAATCCCATTTATGTTAAGGGAATTTGTGCCATTCATTCCTAGCCTAAATTCAGCCTGAAGTTAGAAATTAGAATTTTTAGACTTACTATATCATTACAGGCTTCATTTTTTGTGTTTGAGTTTTTCAAGAAGTTCCTTGTTGTTCATCCATGTCAGCCTCACGTGGTTCTTGCTTGACTTCCTCTTTGTCAGGTTGCATCGCTCCTGAGCTTGGAGGAGGTGATCACTGAACACTCATCAGCTTTCTTGGGCTCCTCTTCCCTCCAGGACTTTATCCCCTGATACTTTACCAAGCAAATCCCTGAAGAGGCCAAAATCTGCTCTCCTGAAGTCCAGCGTAGCAAGCTTGCTATGCACTCTGCTCACTACCCTAAGAATCCTGAACTCCACTATTTCATGATCACTGCAGCCAAGGCTGCCCTTGAGCTTTACATTCCCCAACAGCCGCTCCTTGTTGGTGAGGATAAGGTCCAGCATAGAACTTGTACTCGTTAGCTCCATTATGACTTGTAGAAGGAAGTTACCATCAATGCATTCCAGGAACCTCCTGAATTGCTTATGCCTTGTTGTGCTGTCCATCCAATGGATACTGGAGTGGTTGAAGTCTTCCATGAGGACCAAGGCTTGTGAACATGAAGTTGCTCCTATCTGTCTATAAAGGGCCTCATCCACTAGGTCTTCCTCATTGGGTGGCCTGTAGCAGACCCCCCACATGCCTCCATGTTTCTTTTACTCATGACCCATAAGCTCTTCATCCGCTCCTCATCTGTCCCCAGGCAGAATTGCATGCACTCCAGCTGGCCATTGACATAGAGGATGACACCTCCACCCCACCTCACCCGCCTGTCCTTCCTAAAGAGCCTGTATCCTTCCATTTCAAATCACAGGAATCATTTCACCATGTCTCTGTGATGCCAATAAGATCATAGTACTGCAGGCGTGTTCACACCTGTAACCCCCATTTATTTGCCATCCTAAATGCATTTGCATAGTGGCATTTAAGCTGGCCCTCTGATGAAGCTGACTTGCTGAATGGAATTCCTTTCTGCCACTCTTCAGGTACTTTCCTGGTGACCTGTGATACTTCTGAAGGCTCTGGACACTTATTGCTGGTACTGGCATCAAACTGGTAGGAGCAAGATGGATTAGTTCCCCTTTCCAGGCTACTTTAAAGCCCTCTTCACCATCTTGGCAAGCCTATGACCAAAGATGCTCTTCCTCTCCCTTGACATATGGTACTATTGGTCCTATAGTTTACTAACTGTGCTTTTTTAACTTCAATTCGAAGAAATCCCCACCAAAAACCTCCAGATTATCAAATGTAAAGCAGATTTTCTTCAAAAATATTTTGTCTAAGAATTTTTGATTCACCAAACCTTAGATAATTTTGTGTATTTCTTTTATTACCATGAGACCAGCAAAAACAGACTGTACAAACATGGATTTATTTTTTTTTAAGAACTTTAAAAACAACAGAGAACTTGAATTTAGTTGTTAAATAGTGATCATTGCTTGTACTGTTCATCAATATTTATTGAGACATCCTTCTCAGTTATTTTTCTGGATTTCTGTGTGCAAGACAGCACTGGACTGATACCCTAACAAGCAATCACACAGATCTGAATTCAAAGTAGGGACCTTGAAATATTTTTCTCTTCAAACATAGGCTGAGTTAGAAGTGTTGTTGTGTCAAGTTGTATTGAACTAGTTGAGTCTGACACCCTCTGTTGTCAAGATGACACTTGAATTGATGAAACAACTGTACTTTGAAGTGGAACAGAGACAGACTGGCAGCCTACCATGACAAAAATATGAAGAATATTAATAGTTCAATTACCTCTAAGTAATAAAACAACATGAAATGTCCTTTTTACCATAATCAAGAAGGATTTTTCTTAACAGACTGTCTCTCTCTCTAGTCTTTTATTGTATTTCAGATAACACCATATCAATAGGTAATATAAATGGGGAAAGTAGAACAATTTATTCTTCATTGTTCTTCTCTGACAGAGCTGAAGATTTTTAGAAACATTTTCTGTGCAAGTTCTCCTACATTTTGAGTGCCAGGAATATCAGTTCTCTATTTCTTTTACTTTCCTCAAGGACTCTGGCAAAGTCTGGAGTTCCTAAATAGTAATACCACATGCAGCTTATGCTGCACAGGTTAAGAGCTTTGAAAAAAAGCCCAAGTTATCTTTCACGTTATTTATAATATTAAGTCTATTTTTAGCCAGACATTTTTAGCTTAGTGATTTTTCTACAGGATTAGCAGCAGTGACTAAAACATACTATGATAAGAACATTTAAAGGTCATTACTAAACACAATCAACTGCACCTAGAAGAGAAATTGTTACTGTCATGATGTGGATAATTTAAAAAGAACATCTAGTAAACTATAATAAAACACATTCTTCTCCATTATTTCTTTAAAAAGTGACTATCTGAATGGTTTGGAGAACTACCAGGATCTCCTCTGTGGTAAATATTTTCATTACAAAGTTGAATACAGAAAATATTAAGGGAAGTTAAATGTGGTCAAAGCTGTGATTCTCCATGCATATATAATGCAGTTTTTTGTTGATACTAGAGAAAGGAGAATCATTTGATCCTTTTTCTATTTTCTTGAATAATATACATTGGACAACATGTTATAGAGATGGAAAATAGCAGGGTATTTCCCTTTACAGTTTTTCATTGAAAGACTGTGTATGGTCCAGAAAGTGGGATGCTATCTGTACGAAAGAGTTATGCACTGACTACTAGGTAGTGATAGTGATCACAGATAGCTGCTAAGAATGGAGAAATACAAATTTATAATTGGTAGCTGGGGGGGAAATGCTTCGAAAGAGTTAATCCTCTTTTGAAATAAACTAGTTACCCTTTACAAAACTGATGAAAGTTTAAAAGGCTTGTAGGTGTATTTAAAAATCTCAGAATAAAGTCAGGAGGCAGCTGACTTGAAATATTGGAGACCTTTCATGCCTAAAAATTCTTGATTATTAACATGGTTAGTGGCAGACATGAGGGGTTAAGCAAGAAGAGAAAGACCTCCTACTGAAATCCATCTGGAATCTAATCCAGATGGAAAATTTTCTGGGCTCCTTTCCACGCCTTTGGGATGCCAGGCTAACACTATCTGTCATATTATAATACTATAGTCCCCAGAGGTGGAGCACAGTGCAAAATATATACTCATGCAGGCAATTCTCAGAGGCCTCTTTTTGATGCATGAACATGGGAAAGCCTATATTCCACAATCCGTGACCCTAAATCCTCTAAGGACTGTTTCCTGCTACCCATAAGAATAAAATCAACAGTACTCTACTCTATTGGCTCATAAAGTCATAAGGCAGTCTGAGATTTAGTCTTTGCACGGTCCTTACCCTTCCTAAGCAAATTTTCTGCCCTTGTGAATACTAAATGTGAGCTTCAGGTGGTAAGACAGTCATTATCTCCTGACTATAAATCAGAAACTTCAGCCGAAAAGGTATGCCTCACTAGTGAGGTGAAAGCAGATCAAACATGAAATGCACCAGGCTCCTGCCCCCAACCTGACTTCATCTCTCTAATCATGTCCTGCTTGCTGGGCACGACCAGGCAGCCCCAAGTGAAGTCAATGGAGCCTTCCCTTAACCACGCTGCTGAGTTCAGGCAGAGGATCCCTGCTCTGCACTGCAATGGGTATCCCGCCTGCCACCACCTCTTCACAGGCCAGGGAAGACCTGCTGCAAAACCTTCTTTGGCAATGGATTTTTGCTGCAGCTCTGCTGCAAATCACCCCTCTTCCAACAGTTCCTTTCTACTCAGACCTTTCTTTCCAACCTCCCACAGCAAATCATGGTTACATAAAATGATGCTTCTTTCATCATGGTCCAGATGTAGCATCCCCAAAATACATCAATAATAATGCTATTTTAGCTGAGAACAGAACAGCTAGAGGACAGAGGTCAACGAATGCCAATATCTCCTGCTCAGGTAACTGAAAGAAAACAGGCTTAATCTGGTACAATTAGGAAGCTCCTTTTATACAAAAAGTTTGCTGTACTATTTAAAGAAGCAACCATGTGACAGAGTAAAAAACTGATTAAAGTATTAAAAACTACTGTTAGCAAAGTGCAGGACTACAAGTTTTTAAAGTCAGCTGGTCCAATTTACAAATTTGGTATAAAATATTGCAGGATATAAGATAGGGCAGCTTAAAAACATCACCAAAATAATTCAAAGTTTTTTAGATGTTACAAAATGAATGATGACTGTGGACATTATCATACAGGGATGAAATATAATTTAACAAAATATGCAGAGGTCCTAAAACCATACTGGGTTTTTGACAAAGTGCTTCAAATAACTTCTCATAGTTTTTTGTTTTGTTTTGTTTTGTTTTTAAAAAAAAAGAGAGAAAAGATGATAAATTACTGTACTGATGCCACTACAAAAGAGAATTTGTTATTTATAAGACTAGTACATTACCTTTGTGTTTCTCTCCAAAGGGCATCCATTAAATAATTATAATAGAGGTATATTTTTGTGTTAAAATATATTTACATGAACTTTTCTGGAGACTCAACAACTCTGAGTTCTAATCACTGAACTAATCTCTAGTTCATTCTCCAGGTCATTATTACTATACTGTCTTAATAGTTTTATAAGCGTAGATGTGTAGCCTTTGCAAAAAAGGGACGGCATGTGCTCCAGATGAAATACAGTTCCATAGTGAATAAAATTACAGCATGATTGCTTGATGCCAGTAGCAGAGGCACATAAAAAGTTAAGTGGCAAAAACTTGGTGTTGTGTGTCAGTGATGTGTCTCCTATATGTGAGTGGGGAGCTTGTAGGACCACCTTGCAACCTCAAGTATAAGCATTCAAATTGTGAAAAGAAATCACAGCAAGTGTGTTGATATCTTTACTCTTTAAAGTAATGGTTCCTTATTTTCCTGCCACTGCAGATCACATTGCTTTTTCTGCTAGCACTTCAGGGCTATGTACTGCAGCCCCTTTCAGACACCACACCTACTGGATATACAAAGTGTAATACAGTATGTGTGATGCTTCCCAGAATCACATTTAATAATCACATGTACAACCTGCTTTCCCTGATCAAATAAAATGCTAATTGATTCCTGTCCTGATCTGAAAGGCCATGGGGTAAGAACATGGCCAGCGTAGGCCAGGTGAACTGCTCTAGCAGTGGCTTTGCATTCTTGACTGACATTTACCAATCCTATGAGCCTCCCCACAAAACTCATATTGGCACATATAGCAAAGTTCATTCACATTTCTGACCACTTAATGAATTGTACTGTTTTCTTCAAAATTCCTACCCACCTTTTACTTTTCAGGAGAAACTTCTAAAAGCTAACGTATCTCAGTTGTGGTCCCAGTGAGAGTTTCTCTAAATAACACTAGATCTAATCAAGACCCAAAGGAGATTTATTGAAAGAAATTTTGCATATTTTAAGAACAGTTGATGGCAGTTCAAAAAGTGCCCAAGTATTAACCAATTAAAATGGGGCCGGTATCCTAGTGGACCTGCTACATATTATCAAAATAACAATAAATTTGAAACACTGATCAGTTATGTTTACTGAAAATCGTGCTGTGTCTTTCATTGTCATTATTATAAAATGTGTCAAAAATTGCATTTCTCACCCTAGTTTCACATAGACATTTATTTAGTTAATTGTTTTTATTCTGAGTGTTTCTAAAGTATTGTCAAGATTGTTAGTGAACTTAAGAAGCTGAATCACACTCTTTTCTCACCTTTTTTTTTGTTAGAAATCAGTAGCTTTTTAACAAGATTTTAAACAATGTTATAGTTTAGGTAGTTTACTCTGCATTTCTCTTCAAGGTCATTGTACAAGCTCTGTGTTTTCTTCTCTTGTGTGCTTAGTAAAAATGTTTAAGAGTGCAAACAAAAAGTACCAAATACAATTACAAACCCTTTTGCTTCCCTGATTTATCTGACAATATTCAGAGCAATTCTTAACACACATTACAGTTAAATGCCTGAAGTTAGTGTGAATACTCTCTGTAATGTACAGGTGAAGCAAGGGATGTAAATAAGCACACACTATTTGCCAGCCATTCATTCTTTCTTGTCCCTCTAGTGAAAAACTTCTATTCACAGGGTAAAAACATAGTAAGTGAGCCACAACACACCATAAGCATTCAAAGTGAGTATCCAAACAATCAGTATCTGAAAGCCTTTCAACCCAACTGCCATTATTTGCTGAATTGATATTATACCAGACCACAGTCAATCACATAAATTACAACAGAAGGTTGCTTAAGAGATAAAAGGGATTACTTTTTCAAGATTTATTATCTTTATAAATAAGTTTTGTCTCAGTTACTCAGACTGGCAACCACTATCCCGAGACAGTCAAAGTAAACTACGAAATAGAATTATTTTGCAACAGGATTGCGGATTGTTTAGCTAAATATGAAGTGTTAAAGGAACCTCAGATGGAATTTTTTTTTAAGGCATATGGAAATAGTTAAAGACTATTGTCTTTATATGTCTTGTGCAATGCAAAATAAATTTAAAAAAACTCCCCAGATACCATCAAAATGAACATCCCACAGATCTAAAGTGTATTTAAGTACATGGTAGTGTGCAAAATATATAATGTGAAGACAAATAAACATGAACATATATGCCATACCAGGCACACTTCTATTAAAACCTACTGCTAATTGAGAATGTTGAAATTACAAATTTAAAAAAAGCTACCTAAAAAACATTCACAAAAACCACAATATGATTCAGGTAAGTACTCTAAGTACAAAGGGAATCCTAGAAATACATTCAAACACCACACTTGACAAACACTACTCTTGAAGAAACCTAGTCTACGTAGGTTGTCAGCATTAGTGAACCATGCAACAGCATTTTGAGGAAGAAAAAATACCATTAAAAACCCTTTCCAATAAAGGACAAATCCTCCGTGACATACTCAATAAAGCAAAAGAGCAATTTCTCCCTAGTTACAGAAAGCATTTGGGAAAATGTCATTCTTTGTCTATGATGATGAATAGGTTCATGTTAGGTAGGAAAGAAACGAGAAAAATGAAACAAGGATGTTCAGTAGGAACTGAAAACTTTTGTATTAATTTTCATATGTTCTACCTTTTTCAGAACATCCTTCTAAGAATGTGTTATTGAGCTACTTGAACTTTTTGGGTATTTCGTATATCCTTAAAAGGGGGAATATTCTTCACATTCAGTAAGCATGTAATACCTTAATGATTATGTAAACCAGTAATAAATGGACAAAATAAAAACCACACACAAGCAGTCCAGCTACATGTTGCAAAAATGTTTGTCATAGTTTAATGCTTACACAATGACTTCAACAGGACATTACTTTTTTGCTCAGGTAGAAGCATGGGTTTACTATACATTTCTGTGATGTTTAAAAAGAAACTTTGTCCAAGCATGTTAATAGACATGTTGAGCTAAAGAGTACAACAGCTGGGAATATAGCATCTAGAAACAGTTTAATTGGGAAATTTGATGAACTTGCATATTGCTTTTAACTACCTAAGACTCTTGTACTGTCATCAAAAACTATTTTCACCCGAGCAGTCTGTCTCCAGGCCTAATAAAGAAAAGGTAGGAGTCCCCACTAAAGAAGGAAGGCAATATTAAAAACAAAAAACCACACACCACAAAAAAACATTTTGACATTGTGGCAGAACAGGAAAAAAAACACTTTGCAACCTCAGGTATAACTAATATAATCATGACTAGAACAACTGGAAAAATAGATGCCAACTGCTCTGCTAAGCTACAACTATTTTTCTAGATTACTCAAACAACTATGTTTAAATAAATAGTGAAAGTTTGTGCAGTTCACATGCCTTTTTATGGCTATTGTTTCTATCAGTAAAATGCAGTAAAGTATCATCGTTAGCATTAAAGCATTATCTTAACAAGTCTAAGTGAAAAAAGGTGATTCTTAATTTAAAAAAAAAAAGTAGAAATTTGGCATGGCACAGGAGAATTATTCTGATCCTTTAGGATCTCAAGCAGACTCCTAGAAATTAGGAAATTCTCTGCACCAGAAGTTATGAGTTGCCCAATACAGAGATAAATGCAGAGCTTTAAAAATACATTCCTTTTTATTTACATGTGCACTATCTTCCCGGTCCTGCCTTGCCGCCAATAGTTTTCCCATTTATAATTATTTCCCATATAGATTGTCATCAGGCATATTTATTATTATTTCTCTTTTTTACTCCTCTGAATTCCTTAAAAGTAGCCCACTGTCCCACAGGAGTTTGTGGACAATGAACTGAATATCCTTGTTATAGCTAGTAACTATACACATGGTATTTCTTTTAGTTCAGTGAAAACTCCTAATTAGGAGGACTCATAAAAGGCAGAGCTTTCCAATACGTAAAGCTACTGCCAAAGAAACTAACAAATACAGCTTTGTGAACATAGGCTTACATTCTTAAAAATACGTTGCATTATCAATGTATAAATTAGTAAGCATTAGGTAGGCTTAGATATATACTTATTTTTATTAATTATAACTAATTTTTTTTATTATTTATTATAATTTTTTTGTGCCTGAATACAGTAACGAATAGCTGATTTAAGGGACCTGTGAAATAAAATAACCTGCTCGAGATTCAGGTGCTTCTGCAGGTGCTGACTCTGAACTGGAAACCAATAGTGTCAGGCTTTGCAGCAATGTAAAGTGCAAAATCACAAGTATTAGATTCTCCACCTTATAGACAGCAAGGTTGTTAGACCTATAGTTCAGGTCTTCAGAAATAGTATAAGATATTATGCTAAAGAGAAGATAAACTGTCCATTATTTCAGAAGATAATAGCTTCAGAATATACTTCAGACTTCCACCAGATAAGTGTATTTGAATTCCTAATAGTACTGGGTTTATTTAGTATAGTTTTACTGTGATTTTGGTAATATTCCTGTAACAAATTTAAAGTTATTTCAGAGTGAATATTTTTAACCTAGAACAGTACTATCCTGAAAATTTTTTTACAATTCTTAGATAATGACAGACATGCAAATGATAATTATGTTCAAAATGCTTTTTGGTAGTATGATTCGGCACCAGTTTAAGTAACTGAATGCGTCCTAGCCCCTAAATGGTATACACAGGAGAAAACTAATCAAGGCAAAAAACTGGGCAATGTAAAGCATGGTAAGTGAAGAATGACCAGAGGACCTCTCCTTTGTGACCCAGCTTTTCTCCTATTCTATTACTGCTATCCAATCTCATCTGACTAACAGAAATGCTGCTTTATTAAAATCAGCTGGGACCAGGCCAAAGTAAATTTATTGTTGGGTATTCTTCTTTGTTTATTAAATTTGAATTTAATTTAAAATTGATTTATCTACTATTTCTGATTGCCCTCAGGAAGTACACTAGGAAAGAGTATCAAAGGCTACAATGTGGATTTTTTTGGTGGTAGTCTTATTTCTTGAAATTAAAAAAAAAAAAAGGAGGTTAATAGCTGTTAAAAACAAAACAAAACAAAACAGATCAAAAAAAACCAAAACCCACAACAAACCAAACCCATAACTTACTACATTTCCTTCTGAATGGGACATACAGTATTATCCGCTTTCATTTTAGGTTACTGATCATTTCTTCGATATTTAGTCCTCATGTTTGCGTTATATGGTATTGAATTTAAGTGTCATTTAGACATTTTGATTTCTCTTTGGCACTGGTAGAGAAAATGACAAGTTTCATTACATCAGTAGGATTGTTACCCATACAGTTCTCTGAAAACTACTGCAGGAAACACTGGTGTTTCCAGTTGCTAGTTTTTAGACATACTTGAAGAAAAAAAAAATAACCTTCCTGAGACAAAGATGATGTTATTAAACTTATGCACATTTAACTACATAATTTCTCTCTTGCTTTTTCTAAATGAATGCTGATTGACAGGAAAAATAAATGGTATTTACTAAGCCACATGACAGCAAGAAGGAAATTTATAGATCAGCACAAATGTACCTAAATTTGATTGCTTCAGCTGGAGACAACTTTCAAAGATTCC
>NW_008603493.1:0-294 GCF_000691845.1 Merops nubicus | reverse complement strand
ATTTCTCCAACAACAGAACAGACATAGTAGATGAGGGAAAGGCTGTGGATGTTGTCTACCTGGACTTCAGTAAGGCCTTTGACACCATCTCCCATGGCATTTTGCTAGAGTAGCTGGTGCCTCATCGCATAGACAGGTGGAGTCTTTGCTGAGTTAAACACTGGCCGGATGGCTGAGCCCAGAGAGTTGTGATAAATGGAGTTAAATCCAGTTGGTGGCCAGTCACAAGTGGTGTTCCCCGGGGCTCAGTTTTGGGGCCAGTCTTACTATCTTCATCAATGATCTGGATGAGGG
>NW_008603492.1:37146-44440 GCF_000691845.1 Merops nubicus | reverse complement strand
AGGGTTTGAGTAGTTTGCCTCCAGCTTGGATCTCCCCAGTGCTGAGCAGGGGGGTGGGTCTCAGCACCCCAACACCACCAGGGAGGTACCCCCAAAACATCTCGTGCTGGGGAGCAAGGGGGAGAAGCTGGAGCAACCCTGAGGTGTCTAAGGAGACACCATCCATGGTGCTCCAAGACCAGACCAGGCCCCACCAGCACAGGAGAAGACCCAGATGTCCAACCAAGGCTCTTTGGAATGGTGACCACCCCCAAAACCCACTTCTGCCCCCCCCATTCGTGAAGACACCATCCAAAAAGTCAAGGGCCAACGAATTCCTGTCTACCACTCTACAAGCAGAGGAACACAACAGCTCTGAAGGGCATCAGCCAGGCCAGCAGCAGGGCTGGGGGGGTCCCCAGAACCCCCTGGCTGCTCCATCTCCATCCCACCTTCCCACCTCTTCTCCTTCTTGCAGACAGCAATGTGGGAACATCTTGCACTTGTTTAGACTCTGCTTTGGTTGCAGTAACTCCTTCCAGATGTTCTCCATGTCCCCACAACCACGTCCAGCTCTGCTGCTGCCTTTATTTCATAGATTTATATATATATATATTTTTAAAATGCCCTTTCTTGCTCTCAACCATGCTCTGCTCCACAGGAAAAACTCCTGCCTGATGCCACCAGCACCTCTCCCCTACCAGAAAGCTTTCTATGAGATGAGTGGCCCACCCAGCACATCTTCACCCCTGGAAACTTCTCCAGAAGCTCCTGGAAAACACCCCAGTGATGCTCAGCCAGTGCTGGGGTGATGGTGGGGTGAGGCCAGAGCTGGAAGCTGGGGGTTTAAGCTTTGCTCCTGAGTCCAAAGACACTTCCACATAGGCTGAGGTTAAGGGAGCACATGGACAACTGATCACTTCTGAGACCTTATTTTCAGCTGCTGAGATTTCTGGGAGGGGGTTTCTTTAAGCTCTCAGTGCCTTCATGCAAAGATCTGGAAGGTCTGGAGTCTTTTTGGGAGCTGGCTCTGCAGTATCTTCCACAGACACATCACTGGGGAGAATGGACAAGGAGAGGGGAAGGGGGTCCAGCTCACCATGGAGGGATCTGTGGGGCTGGAGTTAGTTCAGCTGCTGTTAGGGGGCTGGTCCTCCAGCAGGAGGGAAGCTCTGGAGAAACTGGAAAAGGAGGAGGACATGGAGGAAGGCCCTGGTGACACGGGAGAAGTGTTAGATCTCCTCCCCACCTCTTTCCAGCAGCGTGGTGCCCACAAAAATGACATCTCCTGGAGGTTTCCCTCTTCCTTTCTCTCCCTGGGCTGTGAGACAGCAACCCAGTGACTGCACAAGGTCACGAGAGGTCTCAAAAGGAAGGACCAGCCAACATAGTTTTGGTCTTCTCCAAGAGATGTGTCAGCAAGGACAAGAGAAAGCTGATAACCCTGTCGTAGCTCAGAGAGCTTTGAGTTTGTGAGGATGCCCACAAGATGAAATCACTTGGGGACACACACACATCTCCATGGCTTGGGAACCCCTCCAGGGATGGGGACTCCACCACTGCCCTGGGCAGCCTGGACAACACTTGCAGGGAAGATATTTTTCCTAATACCCAATTCTTTAGATCCCCCTGGTGCACGTGCCATGGAGAGGTGCTCCTGGAGATGGTCAGATGGGCTTCCTTGGCATCCACCCTTCCAGAGGCAGGGCTGAGTGTCAGGGTAGGCACGTGCTTGGGTGGAGCAGGAGGTGGAAGAACCCTCCAGATGGTCCCCATGGCACGTAGGCTGGAGGCTGGGGACGTGCTCAACCCTTTTGGGCATCCACCATGGGCACAGCAACTGGCTCATCACGGCAAAGGGATCAAACCAGGCCAAGAAAGAGAGGAAAAAAAAACACCAGGGAAAGCAAGAACATTCCTGGAGGCTCCCTGGCCTCTCTCCCTCCAGCCTCCTGAGAGGAGGAGAGAGACAAAACAAAAGGCAAGAGAAAAGGATCCAAAGCAGCGTTAGCACCAGGGCTGTGAGGTCCAAAGGCAGCAGCGGGCCAGGCCCCTTCCCAAAAAAACCCATCAGCTTCTGGAGGACCTGGGGGTCCTGCAGAAAATCTGCCCTTTTATGGCCAGGCGAGGAGCCCGTGGCGTGGGAGCCTGCCCTGCTAAGGGAAAACATCTCCCACGTGGGGCCTGCCATGAGAACACCCACAGTGGGAGCACAGCCCAGCTCTCAAAGCCCCACTGAGATACTGCTGCTTGGTCTTGACCCCAATTCTTGTTCCTTCTTCCCTCCCCCCCTTTCAATTCTTCTGCCTCTGAACTTGGCCAGAATAACAGGGGTTTGAAAGAGCAAAGGGATGATGGCAGGGGTGGTGGGTTTGAGGTGACAGGGTCACACCACGTGCAGGAAGGTCGTCTGAGGACGAGGGCGAAGCCCTGGGGCAGGCAGATCTTCTCCTGGAGGATGGGCTCCCTCCATGCCAGTGTTTGTCCTCCCCGGGGTGGTGGGAGGGTTGAGGTCCAAGCTGGGGAAGACGTCGTTCCCCTGCTCCTAAACACAACAGCCTGGGCCAGGAGCATCCACCCCCATGGGAACCACAGCCCAGGCCACCTCCCAGAGCTGCACCTCGTCCCAGGGCAGGGGGGATTGTCCCTTTGAGGCGTCACAGCTCCACCAGGAATGGCTTTTTGTTGGTGGAGGAAATGAGGGGAACCCACGTTGCAGATCAGACCCTGTCCAGCAGCAGCCAGGTTTTAACTCTCAGAGGAGCTCGTGTTGGATGCCAGGTCCTGTTCTCTTAACACTTTTGTAACAGGATGCTTTGGGTTGGAAGGGAACATCTAGTCCCATCTAGTTCCATGGGCAGGACACCTCCCACTAGAGCAGGTTGCTCCAAGTCCCATCCAACCTGGCCTTGAACACCTCCAGGGATGGAGCATCCACAGCTTCCCTGGGCAACCTGTGCCAGGGTCTCACCACCCTCACAGTGAAGAATTTCTTCCTTGTATCTAGTCTAAATCTCCCCTCTTGTTTAAAGCCACCACCCCTTGTCCTGTCACTCCAAGCCCTTGTAAAAAGTCCCTCCCCAGCTTTCCTGTAGTCCTCTTAAGTCTTGAAAGGCCACAGTGAGGTCTCCCTGGAGCCTTCTCCTCTCCAGCCTGAGCAACCCCAGCTCATCCTGTGCTCACAGGGGAGCTGTTCCAGCCCCTTGGTCACCCCCATGGCCTCAATAACCAGGTTTCATTTTATATGTGGCAATACCAAGATCAGGAAGTTTATTTACAACCCTTGACTTACAGCAGGGTGGTGAGAAGACCCAAGGATTAAAGAAAAACTCCTTGGAGGAGGAAGGTGTAAACCACACCCAGACCCCACCAGATGCCCTGCAAAATATTTAGCTTATTTTACCCCTAGAAAAGAAACTTTAGGCTCACAGAATTATGCTGGAAGGGGTCTTCAAAGCTCCCATGGTTCAATGTCCTGCTCAAAGCATGGGGTGTCTCATCTTTCTGTGTCCTTGCTGCTCTCAGTCCAACAACGTGGACCCCAGAGGAGCCTTAACCCCTATCCTTCACAGCCCAAACCTCTGCCCTGCTGCTCAACATCAGGAAACACTTCCTGGGTGCCAAGGTCCCTAGTGAGGTGAGGATGTGATGTGCACACCCTGGCTGTAGTGGCTGCACCTCCTGTGCAGGGTGTTGGCAGACATCAGCTCATTAGAATCATGGAATGGTTTGGATTGGAAGAGATCTTCAAGGTCACCCAGTCCAACCCCCCTGCAGGGAGCAGGGACATCTGCAGCTAGAGCAGGGTGCTCAGAGCCCAAACCAACCTCCCCTGGGATGGTTCCAGGGATGGGGCAGTGACCACCTCTCTGGGCAACATATTCCAGTGTTTCCTTGCCAAAAGTGCCTTCCATGTCCCTAGTCTAAATCTCTCTCTTTTAGTTTAGACCCCTCACCCTTTTGCTGAAAGGAGGAGGCACAAAACTGAGAAGAGCAAAGCTCCTCACTGCTGAGCAGCCTCTGGTGGCTGGAGCAGGTGAAGTGGGGTGAAGATTTGGTCAGGTGTGGAGCAGGACAAGGTGCAGCCCCACCCATCCCTTCCTCTCACATATCACAGCAGTTCTCTCTGTCTGGCAGAAGACACCAAGGAAATCATCAAGATCTCTGCAACTCAAAAGCCCACTAACAATGTTTTGACCTAAATTTTGAGAGGAGAATTTGGGCCACCGAGTCCTAAGGACAGACCCTTGGGTTTGCTCTCAATGTCCACTGTATTTCAGAGCTGTGTGGCCAGGCTGCAGTTGGGTGGGTCCACCATGGAGCCTTCTCCTCTGGGTCTGCCCCAGCCCAACTCTCTCCTGCTGGGCTCCCAGCAGAGGGGTTCCCCCCTCGGGGCATTGCTGGGGCTCCTTAGCTCCCTGGCTCTGCTGTGCTGAGGACTCCAGAGCTGCCCCAGCCCTGCAGGGGGGTCAGACCCCCACCCTCTGGTGCCATGGGGGCTCTTTTCCAGGTGGTTCACCCAAATGCATTATAAGGAAGGAGAACGTGTTGCAGTGGGCATCATCCTGCTGGTCCCTGGGGTGAGTTCCAGCAGAGGAACAGAGCACTGCTTGGTCTTCATTTTGGGGGGAAAAGGGCTTGTTTTAGTGCTCCTCAGCTGCAGGGTTCCAGATGGAGGCCTGAGCCCTGCCTGCATCCAGCCAAGCCACCCAAGCCAAGCTGTCCTCGCTGCTGTTGTGCTGGAGGAAATCTCTCTTCACAACCTGACTGGGCACTTGCAACATTTTGGGGGAGGAAATAGTTTTCTTCTCCCCCCCAGGCCTTTCTCCAGCCATTATTGGCCACTGCTTTCCTACACAGAGAATTTAACTCCTGTTACGTTCAAGGCACTGGAGAAAAGAAAGTTCAATAAAATTTAACCTTTTTTCATGAAAAATCCTGTGCATTCTGTTCTCTAGGTGGGAAAACCACAGGATTGTGTTTATTTGTTTTTAAAAGCCCTTGACAAGACCATTAAGGAAATGAAGTTGCCACAGGCCTGGAGAAAAGATCCTTTTGTTGTTTGACAGCTGGTTAAAAGGCAAGGAGCAAGAGGAAGGGCTTTAATGGCCACTTTTCAGGGTGGAGAAGACTCCATGGTGTGGTTCACCAGAGCTTGAGTCTGGGGCTTTTCAACATCCCCACACCAGCAATCTGGAGGAGCAAGAGCATATCTGCAGCTCTGCCTTTGTGGGTGAGGTCACCGTGATGACAAGAAACACCAAAAAGCTCTCAAAAAGAGGAAAAAAACCAGAGGAGAGAGTTCCAAATGAGTTTTGATAAAGGAATACATGACATAAAGGGTCCAGAGGAAAAAAGTCCAAACTATGCTTGTGCTATGCTGAGGCTGGAACCAGGAGCTGAGATCTTGGCTTGCCACCAGCAGCTCTCTGAAATCACTGGCTCCATGTGCAGCCAAAGAAACCCAAGAATTTATCCCTCTGCTTTCCCTGAGCACATCCAAGGCTCAGGGCATCACTTGGCTGCTACAGAAACCCCTGATGCCTCCATGCGTGCAGCCCTGATCTCCAAGAGGAGCATGATGGTGGTGGAGAAACAGAAGGAAGAACAACAGAACAACTCAAACGCCCAGTGGGATGGGGCAGCTGCTTTGTGAGGTGAGATGACAAGCCCAGGACCCTTCAACCCAGAGAAGGGAAAGCTGTTGGAGCTTAGGAGTTATGGTGCAGCAAATCAAAACCCAAAGGAGCAGGAGATCAGGTTAAACCCAACAGCAAAGTCCTCCTCCAGGTCAGCAGGTTGCCTCAAGAGTCAAATGCATGAATTCAAAGGAGGGTTGGAGAAATTCATGGCCAAAAGGTCTGCCAAGAGATGCCAGGGGGAATGGGCAGGTTGGGCCCCATCAATGCCCACGATGCAATGATTGCTGATGCTGGGAGAGCAGAGGGAAATGAAGATATTTTGTCTTGGATTGTGTGTTGTCCTGAAATATTATCCCCTTGTCACTGCTGGAGAAAACAATGATAAATCCAGTGGGATGCACTTGGACTGCCAGTTACCACCTCTGGAGCTCCTCAGGGAGAAGCAATGAGCCTCAGGCCTTGCCCAACCCCTAGCTAGGAAGTGCAGCAAGTGGAAAAACTGTCTTGGGAGGGTCACCTGGAGCAGCTGCCCAGAGAGGCTGTGGAGTCTCCTGCTCTGGAGAGCTCCCAAACCCTCCTGGCTGTGACCCTGGGTGAGCTGCTGGAGCAGGGGGTGGGATGAGATGATCCCCAGAGGTCCCTCCCAACCCCACCACGCTGGGACTGTGTGATTTGGTCCGTGCCTTGTCTTTGGCAAAACCTGAGGCTGAAATGCGTGTGACAGCTCAGGAAGGGTTTGGTGTCACCCCCAGGACTGGTTCCCAGGGTTTGCTGGTTGCTGAGCCAGGTGTGAGAGCTTCACGGGCCCTCCCAGCATGGGGCTGCAGCTCAAAGGCAGCTTTACATATCAAAGGGTGAGAAACAGCATTTCATTAGGCAGGAAGTTCTAAATTGATGCCTTGATTGAAATAATTACCAAGAATTACAGGAAATACCCAGAGATGCATTTATATTCAAGAGATTCAGGGTTGTTCAGCCTTGAGAAGAGGAGGCTCCAGGGAGACCTTCTGGTGGCCTTCCAGTATTTGAAGGGGGCCTACAGGAAAGCTGGGGAGGGACTTTTTTCAAGGGCTTGCAGTGGTAGGATGAGGGGTGATGGGTTCAAACTGAAAGAGGGGAGATACAGAGGAGGAATTAGGAATCAGCTCTTCACTGTGAGGGTGGTGAGGCACTGGAACAGGCTGCCCAGAGAAGATGTGGATGTTCCCCTCCTCAAAGTGTTCAGGGTCAGGCCAGGTAGAGCTGGGAGCAGCCTGGTCTAGAGGGAGGTGTCCCTGCCCTTGGCAGGGGGGTTGGAATGAGATGAACTTTAAGGTCCCCTCTAACCCAAACCTTTCTACAACTCTGTGACTGAGGGAGCAGGGGAAACTTTGCCCCAGACAGGAGTTTCTGTCCAAGGATGCAGCACAGCAAAACAAAGTCCCAACTTCCAGACCCATCTTCTGCTGACCACTTGCCCAATACAGAAGGATGTTCTCATTACCAGGCAGCCCAGCAGCCAAACTCCTCCCTCTGCTCCCACATCCCACCCCAGAGACCCAAAGTGCCAGCCAGCCAGAGGAGGAACAAGTCCCTGCACTCACCCACCACAGGGCACATGGAGAAGGGAGCAGCCAGCCCAGGAGCCAAGCCAGGGGCAATGGGAGCAGCAAGGCCAGGAGCACAGGGACACA